>NC_058411.1:22857887-23040682 GCF_002201575.2 Neomonachus schauinslandi
TATTTTGATTTTATAGATGCTAATATTTTTTCCCAAATTCATTTGAAGATCTACAAGGTGTGAGAAGTACAGGAAAAGCAATTAAACCTTTTATAATAGTCTTATTTTCTAATGTCTCATAAGACTTAAAGATTTAAACAAAATTAAACATAAAAAGTTTCCATATAAATTGGAAATTCTCTGGGGCGCCTGGGTGGCTCAGGCATTAAGCGTCTGCCTTCGGCTCAGGCCATGATCCCAGGACCCTGGGATTGAGCCCCGCATCGGGCTCCCTGCTCAACGGGAAGCCTGCTTCTCCCTCTCTCACTCCCCCTGCTTGTGTTCCCTCTCTCACTGTGTCTCTCTCTGTCAAATAAATAAATAAAATCTTTAAAAATAAATAAATTGGAAATTTTCTATGATTTTAAATAAATATGACATTTTTTCCACCTAAGAAAACTTGAAAAAATTAATTTTAGCTTTTCCATAACATTTCATAAATAGACTCCCTCCTATAAACCTGAATTTAACATATATCAGTTTGCCTAGGATGATCTACCTATTGACTTGGTAGAATCATTCATAGTACTCCCTTTGATTTTCAAGTGTCCTGATTTAAACTAGAAATCATATGGTCACTCTGTTTAAAGCAGACTCTTCTTGGATACCTTCTACTTATGTTTTTCCCCAGGACTCCCCCAAATTCTTTTATGCCTTCCTCTCTGCATACAGTGAGATAATTGGGGTCCAAGATGGACTCTTAACTAAGAAATAACATAGTTACTTGAAAATATCTCAAGCTAAGTAGAAAACTGTTTAAACCCTTGCAAATGGCATACAAAATACCTAGAAACCATTTATGATTGCTTCCGTGACAAACTTTACTGTGTGGTTGCCTACTCTATAATTGTTCTTCTCTACCAGTTAATTACTGAATTCAGATTTTGTTCAGGAATTGGATAACTCTGTGCTCAGGAAGATGGGTCCAGCCCCAGGAGATGCATCATTATTATGCTATACTAATCACGGAAATCCCATTCTCCTTTGTCAGTGGTTGATTTAGGGGTAACCGGATGTTCAATTTGACCAATCAGACATAAGGGGAGCTCTGCTGGAGGCTCAAGGGGGGGTTGGATTGGAAGGCTTCTGGGAAAAGTTTTCTTCCCTGACAAAAAGTGAGGAAATCCACTTTTCCTTTTAGCCTTTCAATGTCAAATAGTGAAGATATCTGGAGCCATAATAGTCATCTTGTATTATTACAAGTGATCAGGAATCCCAGTTACTTGCTGCCAAAAGCATTCGGATGTGCTTCATTTTCCAGATACCATTGTGGCATTCAGAAATCTCAGTGGGGAGCATTTCTCCAAGCTCTTAAACTCAACAGCTCTGTGAGCATAAGTATCAGACATCCTCAATGTGAGTTAAATGAAAGCAACTTAAATTAGAGAAAGGATCTAATTAGCCAGACTCAGCAACATCACAAGAGAAGTGTGGTGGGGGGGAGAATGTGTGGGAAAGAAGGCAGCCAACCCAGAGCCAGAGTGATGCCATGAGCTCCTTCCCCAGGAAACCACCCAATGAGGGGGGAAAAAAATACTCCCTTATTGCCAAGAGATGATGCATATATCCACTAATTAGAGAAAAAAAAAAAACGCAATGAGGCTGCAAACAAAAAGGAACTGTAAAGTAAACAGGTTTTTTAAAGCATATGCAATAATGCATGTACTTTTTAGGGTGTTGGGGTAAAAGTTTAAAATAGGGGGATACATTTTCATTAAACAAATCTGATTAGTTGAGATTGTTCTTGTAGTGTAAATCTGAGATCAGCTAAGATAGGGTGCATCCAGAGCAGGATGGCTGGATTGCTTTAATTCAGCCGTAAGAAAGCATTTTAAGTCCCAGATAAAGTGAGCATTATGGGCTGGCTGTCCCCTTCCCAGGGGACTTTGCCAAGGGCTCATTATTCCAGTTTGCTCTATGATATGGATTTAGATAGCAGCCCAGAAGATTTCTCCAAAGGTATGAGGATTAACAAACACTTTGTAGAGGGATCCCTTTCTGAGAAGCAGCTGTAGAGGAGTAATATAACCCCAAACAACCTGCTCAGCACTTGTTAAGAGCATGTATGTGCCCCTTTATTTGATCTCCAGGGCAGGCTTTGCAGGCAACTACCAGGCTTTTGTAACAGCATTTCTGACATGGAGCACAAACTGTGAGAATCCCATGTGTTAGCACAATGGTACTTACTGTATTTAGTAGTGGGAGGTACATTACATTTATATGAAGAACACACACAAACTTCCCTTTCTAAAATGATAAGGGATATATTGAAATAATTGATAAGGGGATTACTCATTCCTGGGACATCCATTAAATGCAATGTAGAAAATAAGAACAGATGTACGAGAGCCACAAACTCTAGTCAGAGAATGAATATTGGTTCATTCAATTTGGTCACAAATTATTCATTCAGTGATGTTTCTCCCTCTTCCTTTTGGACTCATCAATCTGGCCTGCAGAAGCAAAAATCCTCTCATAATGGTCTAAGTAAATTCATTCCCTAATTTTCCCTGCTGATGTTTCATGATGCACACCAAGCCACAAGGTTGGCATACTTACCCTTGGGAAGCAGGTAAAAATGACTAGTCTACTTCCTCTTACCAAGCTACACAGAGCCAGGGCTTTCTTAGATACCAGCAAAACCAAAGCTCCTGAAGTTACCTTACAGCAGGCTAGCCATTGGCAAAGCTACAATGCAAGAATAAATTTACTTCTGGTGCTTTCTCTCCTCCTGTCTCCTTTGCTCTCCAACATCAAGCTATGCTCCATTTTGGCAAGACCTTGCTCTCAGTTTAGCCCATCTTAGTTGCCAACTGATGATGGTTTCAGGTGCTAATCAGGAGTATCCGAGGCTTAGAAGACAAGTCTTGGCACCTTTAAAGAGTGAAGGAATGAGACTATAATGAAGGAAGTCCAGACACCGTGATAAAAGGTGGATTTTGTGAAAAGGCCATTGTGACCAGGGGACTGCCTTGGCTGAACACTTAAAGGCTGCCTTAAGGTTGAGCTTCTAATCATTATATATCAAAATTAACTCAAAATCTAAATTTTTCAGAAGCATACTGATTTACTATCAGAACTGGACTTGTCTGTAGCAGAACAGGGTCAATATAAGAGATTAAGACTAACCTGGGGAGGACTTAGACAAGTGAGGTATGTTAAGTCAAAAGTAATAGGTTCAAGCATGAAAGGACCATCAAGATCTACTGAAGGAGGAGAATGTGGGTCAAAGCAATGAAGCATAGCATCAGGAGTCTGTGAATCAGGCACTGATTCTTAGTGATTCTCAGTGATTCCCACTGAGAGGACTAGTGAGAACCAAGCATGGGCAACGTAGATAATATAGAACTAGTTTGTTTCCCCTTCTATTATCTCAGTCTTCATAGGAAGTATAACGTAGTTCTACAGGTAAGAAAGCGTGGCTCAAGGAAGTTAACGAATATTTTCAGTCAATAGTTATTAATGCTAAAACACAGTGAGGGGATAAAAGGAAAATCATTCCCTGTATATTAATTTCACTAACTTACGATTGCTCTTTTCTGCTGGCACATGAAGCATAGATTTTTCAGAGAAAGGAAGGGAGGATGGGAGGGAGGAAAAGAGGAAGAGAAAGATAGAACAAGAAAGAAAAGAAAGAAAGAAAGAAAGAAAGAAAGAAAGAAAGAAAGAAAGAAAGAAAGAAAGAAAGAAAGAAGAAGAAGAAGAAGAAAGAGAAAGAAAGAAAGAAAGAAAGAAAGAAAGAAAGAAAGAAAGAAAGAAAGAAAGAAAGAAAGAAAGAAAGAAAGAAGAGACAGGAAATCAATCAACTGGGCAGTTGGGAATAGTGAAACTAGAGTTGGTAAAAAAAAAAAAAAAATTAAATTGTCTAGAGTCTAGAATCCAAAACCAGAAAGTGCCCTTTGCTTGTTCAGATGCATATGAATTCTTAGAACAAATTTTCATATATAGGTTTCCAGTGATTATTCCCACATTCCAAAACATTCATCAGTATGAAATGAGAAAATATGTTTCCTAAGACATTAGGTAAAAAATACTAAAATATGACCCCACTAAAGGTAAAGGCAAGTTCATGAATTCCAGAAGGCAGACCGAAAAATAATGAAAATAAAACTTTGCAGGAGTTTCCCATGGAGCTGTGTAGAAATTGGGGAGAAAAACTATATTGAGACTATCAGTACAGAGTAGTATTGTTCCTCAAATCTGACTAGTATTTTTTAGACATTCTTGATTATATCTCTTCCCACTAATGCATATTGTTTTACCTCCAATGCCTAAAACATCACCTGGTATAAAGTAGGTACTGAGTAAATTTCACATGCATGGATAAATTAATGAAACTCTTTGATAAATTACCAGTCTGTCTTGCAGGGGTTATGAATGTTTAGCATCCAAAAAAGTTTAGCTTATTGCTAATGACAGATATGGATTTATAAGAACAATGAAGCATAGCTAACTCAGACCTAAGTTTATAACTATATTTTATAGAACACGAAGGAAATAAATAAATTGTAGATTCAAGTGCTAAATAAGAATAATAATTTATAATGGCCTGTGGTGGCAGCCAGTTAAATTGGTAAAAGCTGACTGTAGATACCCAGGTCTCCACCACTACCATTAGAGGGGAAAATAAAGCAGGAGTAAAGTGGCTGTCTCAGCAGAAGCCTACAACAGAAGACAGCCACATTAGCATAAAGCATGGCAGCCAGAAATTATGACTGCTTCTAATCTCAGAATGCTCAAGAGTTTGGTTACATTCAACAAAATGACCTGTCCATTTTGATGCATTGGTATTTTCCCCCCATTTCACATGCACATGTTCTCTCTTTCTCTCTCTCTCTCTCTCCATCTCTGTCTCTCTCTCTCTCTCACACACACACACACACACCACCATCTTTGCAAAGCCAACAAATATGGGTCAGAGATATAAAACAAATAAGCCTCATTTTTAACTGTCTCTCTGCTTATATTCCCCTCCATCACCCTCAATTCTAGCCCAGTACTTTTCCCCTCAATATTTGATGGTCAGGGAATTCACTGAGGTTTTTTGGAGTCCAAAAGAAAGGTGATCATCAAGACATGCATTTCTACAACTTACTAATGAGTATTAATTGTCGTTAAAAAAAAAAATCTCAGAATTCTTTTAAAACCTTAACAGGTGCATGCAATTATCAGGAGCCTCCTGAGTCTAGCTCTGTTATCTTCCTGTTTTGTTACTTACAGCTCAGATAGAGAAGAAGAGGCTAGGCAGTGAGTAAAGGAACCCAAGTGAAGAACACGAACATATTGGAAGGATCATCTTGTCCCAAGATCCTAATCCTTTAGAACTGAACCAGTGAGTTGGACAAAGTCAAAACTGTATAAATTTGAAAAGAGAATAAAAATCTTGCAGACTAGAGGGACTCTCTTTTAAAGAAGTTGTTTATATTTTCATTGTGAAACAATCCCATCCACTTTCTGAAATCCACTTATCTTTACAAAGGATTTCTTTTAAAATGTGTGTGTGTGTGCGCGCACACACACACACACACACACACACACCCTTTTAGTCAGCATCTTTCTGCTTTAATACAAATGAATGCTTATGCTTTGGAGCCTTTGCTTTGGAGTGACTGGCACTAAGGAGAAGGGAAGCTAAAATGGAAGACACAGGTGAAAGCAAACCCAAGAATCCAGGATCAATGGAAGCTCTGGTAGGCAATTTAGAGCTTAGCTGTACCCCACGGCTCAGGACACTGGTTGGTCATTCAATATCTCTGCTATGCCTCCTTCTTACCACTCCCCTCTGTCGAGACCAGGGCACTCCAAGCCTGGGCTGCTTATCTATTTTCCCTTACCCAATGCCTGACCTCATTCCACCCTCTACTTCTCTATCTGAGCTCTAACCAAACAAGAGGACAACAGAGCTAGACTCAGGGGGCTCCCAATAACTGTATATTTGGGTTGAGTTGCCCTGATCTTCTCTCATCACAATCTCTATTCCACCCCTCCCCCTCTATTTGAGAGGGGGAAAAAAAAAGAAAAAAAAATCAATCAGAATGATATATGACTCGTCAGTTCTGAAGTAAAGCCCAGTCATGCAGAAAATAGACCAGGCGCTGTACTCTGAGTCCAAAAGATAGGGTGAGCAAGCTCCAGCCTCGGGTGCAATTATCTCTTGAAAACAAAACAAAATAAAAAATGCTCCTGTGTGTATGTATACATATATATAGACACACCCCCAGAGACAGATCTTTATCTAACCTGTGCACCACACGCATTCAGCTTTGCAATGTCAGAGTTAACTGCTTCGCCTGTGGTTTATGCAGCTTCTCAAAATTGCCAAACTCAATCGGTACTTCTGCAATGGCTCAGACTCCCTCACAGGATGCGAGAAATGCTTCCTCAAGCTCTGCCCATTTCTCCAGTCCCTCAGCCACCTCCCTAGTTAAGGCCACCACCATCTCTTACCCCAACAATCCTCAATAGCATCCTGATGGTCTCCCTGCCCTTTCCATCCGTTCTCCACTTTATGAACCTTATAAATCATCATGCTTCTTAAAAGTCTTCAATTGCCCACCCCACCCCCATGACTCTCAGAAAAAGTTGGGGCAGGCCATTACCTGCCCCAACCTGCTAGCCCCTGACAGGCACCCTTGGACCTTTAGCATGTGGCCCCCTACTTCTCCAACACTTATTGTCTCCACACCTTTGTTCACCTAGCTAAGTTCTAATCAGCCTTCAGTACTCATATCAGATGTCTTGTCCAGGAAGCTTCTCCTCATGGCCTCAACTTTGCCCAGAAGCTTCTATACCACATGGCCAGCACATGACTCCCACTTTCTTGTAATTGCCTATTTCCTTTTTTGTATCCCTCACTGATCTATAATGTCCTTTGGCCATGAACGGACCATGTTTGTTTTAAGTAGCTATCTCTAGCTCTATGCCCAGGATCTGTTTGGTATATTTGAGTATGAATAAATGAATGTGTGAATGAGTGAGTGAATCCAGATGACACCCTCCACTTCTCTGGCATTCAACCCCAGGTCCTGCAAAGCCCAGGGCAAGCAGTTAGACACCTCAGAAGAAAGCAGAGTGGGGGCCAACTGGGCAGGGCCTTTGGGGAAAATGTTTCTTTTATCTTTTTAAAACTGGGAATAAGTAAGCCCCAAGGGCCTGTCACTATGCAAGTTATTCAGGAACAATGGGGCACAGGGGGAGTCTGCTGCGCTCACTCTTTCATGGGGCTCATTTTACCATAGAACTAAGCGATCATGCTGTGGCAGAAACTGCTAGCTAACTTCATTCACTTCTTGTCCATTCCAACCTGGGAGCACATATTCAGGAGATAGCTCCAGCAAACCTTCACAGTTTATTTCACTTTGAATTTAAAGAGAACTTGCGTATTTCTACAGGTACTGACAGGGGAAGATGTCCAGGACACATCAGTATTGTATGACTGTATGAAAACTAAGTAATCTTTTTAAGTCAATGTGTGTATGATATGTATGTGCACATGTGTGCATGTTCCTATTTGTAAAGGCAGAGTAAAAGGTTTGTATATCTGTACACTGAAATGTTAGCAATTGACCCCCACTTGAGAGAAGAGTAGGGTTGAAGATGGTCAGAGGGGACTTTTATTTTTTCTTGATATTCTTCAGTATACACTTGACCCTTGAACAATGTGGAGATTGTGTATCAACCCCACAGCCAAAAATCTGAGTATAACTTTTGACTCCCTCAAAACTTCACTAATAGGCTTGACCAGAAGCCTTACCAATAACATGGTCAATCAACATATTTTGTATGCTATATGTATTATATACTGTATTCTTACAGTAAACTAGGCTTAAAAAAAGGGAAAATGTTATTAAGAAAATCATAAGGAAAAGAAAATACATTTAGTGTACTGTAGTGTATTTATTGAAAAAAAAAATCCACCTATAAGTGGACTCATGCAGTTCAAACTGGTGTTGTTCAAGAGTCAACTATATTTTGAAATCTTTTCAATAGCATGTATTAATTGTGTAATTAAAAAAGGAAGGTGAAGGAGAGAAAATAAAATATGGTCTGTGATCTCTCTAGGGACAGGCCTTTGTCCTAATACTCAACTGAGACCCAATTTCTAATGGATTCCCTAGATATTAGGATTAGGGGCCACAAGTGGGACACAAATCATAAGCCTTCCACCACTTTAATTGCATCTCAAGTTTGATGTGGAATTATCTATTATAAATAACCTTAAGATAGAAAAAAATGAAATGGAAACAAATACAGCTAATTTATTGCACATTTCCTTTTTTAAAATAACTTTAATTGTTGCTTTTTTTTCTTTTTTCTTTTTTCTTTTTTAGATTCTAAGAGGAAACCTGTTCAATTCTCATAGTTTGGGCTTAGTTTCATTTTAAGTGAACAAAGAAACCCAACAAAAATATAAACATAACAAAAAGGGACACGGTAGAAAAGATTAACATGGAGTGTTTTCTTTCCCCCCCAAAGCAATAGAGGAACACGCCGTCCCCCCTTAATCATTCACTTTTGTTCCTGTTTGGTAAGTGGTGCCACCTCACATCAGAATGTGCGACTGCAAAGGTATGAAGGAAACCCTGTCTCTGGGTCTCCTGGGGCACTAACTAGGTCTTTAAGATCACACATCACCTGGTTATAATTGCCTTGACACCATCACCCACTGACTCAAACAATCACCTTTATAGTAATACCCTCAGCACACAGAATTCTCCTGATTATATAAGCTACAAGCAGGAACACCTGGGACAAAGTGCCCGGTGGGGAACCTCTCAGATAAGCTACTTGATTTCTTAATCCTTCTGTCCTTCTGTCAAATCAGCTGGAAAGCATGAATAGGGAAGGGGGTGTGGAAAACCTCCTGAGGAATCAGAGACTGAACGTGAACCAGATGCAACTTACATTTTTGTTATGCTACTATTATTAATCCACCTTGCTTTTTACATGCTGGTAAAAAAGAATATGGTATGTGAAGACCTGTGGATGGAGCTTCCCACTACCTATTGTACTGATACAAACTTCTTATCTTCACATCCAAGGACTTAATACAATATGCCCTTAGCTTTCTTCAGCCGCTTTCATGGTCAAAATGTTTTCAAATAACAAAAATGTACCAGGCAATAAGCTAGGTGCTTTTATAGCATGCTGCATACCCAAACACAAAATGACATTGATCAAGACACACTTTTCTTAGGGATAAAGGAGGGTGAAAGCTTATTTCATTCTGCCTGTTTTGGGTCACTTTCTTTACTGAGATGGTTGGCTAAGACGTAGTATTGTTTCCTACTGAAAAGAATCTGGAGACAAACGTTAGTAACACAGGGACCTCCTTGTGGCCCCATGTTGTTCTTGGCAACATGGTTTTTGTGCTCTGGCATTTCTGTTTTTCCTCCAGGCTCTTTATCTCTAAATCTTGGGTTTTATGTCCCCACTGAAAAAATGAGGCTTTAGGTACTGGGAAATTACCAGTCAATTCCTACAAAAGGCTTTGTTTCTTTCTAATGCCATGCATGTCCAGGTAATGCCTCAGGCTTGAATCAGTAACCTGAATATTCTATGAATCCCTCTTATGGCTTATGTAGTGTGGAAGATAAAGTCGGCTTCCTAATGGGGTGGACTTTCCTCTATGGAGAAATGGTGGAGGGTTGTGAATGATTTTTTTTTTTAACATTTTACTTATTTGTTTGAGAGTGCACATGGGGGGAGGCGCAGAGGGAGAGGGAGAAGCAGACTCCCCACTGAGCAGGGAGCCAGATGCAGGCTTGAATGCAGGACTCTGAGATCACGACCTGAGCGGAAGGCAGAGGCTTAACCGACTGAGCCACCCAGTTGCCCGAGGGTTATGAATGATGATTTTTGAGTAGTGGGTGGAGTGACAAGGAGAGGCAATGGGGGGGAAGGGACACAGCGGGTGAGAGGAATATCAGAGAAGAGGCCATTATAGTATCAGAAGTTGGCAGGGAGAAGAAAACAATTAGGAAAGGCAAGTAGGGTAAGGTGACAGGACTTGAGAGTCAACGAAGGGGAGTGAAAAGCAGAGGAGAAAGATAAGGGAGGAGACAAAGATAAGACCCAGAAGTCAAATGTAATTAGAAGGCTGTGATTCCATGGGGGAAAGAAGCATGTCTAACCTAAAAGTCATTGCACATAGTAGCCAGGTCTATCCTCTTCTCTAAAAGGGAAGGCAAGATGCGGTGCACCTCGGTGGCTCAGTCAGTTAAGCATCTGACTCAGTTTTGGCTCAGGTCATGATCTCAGGGTTGTGAGATGGAGCCCCGAGTTGGGCTCCTCACTGAGTATGGAGTCGGCTTCAGGTTCTCTCCCTCTCCCTCTTTCCTTCTTGCTTGTGTTCTCTCTTTCTAAAATAAATAAATAAATCCTTAAAAATTTTTGAAAAATAAAAGGGAAGGCAAGAGTTTCCAAATGCTTGGGCACCTTCATGTGATGCTCCACATCTGGAGATGCATATTCAGAGAATTTAATAATCGCCATCCTACGTTATCTGGGAAGCAATTAAGTAGAAGTCTAAATGCAGCTTTTCTGCATAAGGGGATGAGTGTTATTCCATCCAATCTAGAACCAGGGTAGACTTCATCTATTAGCTAAAATTTCTTATTAAAGAGAAGGTGTTTCTGAAGTTATACTGTAATCAGTCCTCCATAAAATTGATAATTTGGCTAGATACTCTTTGAGATTTCAAAGAGAAGGTAACTTCAAGGGGCGCCTGGGTGGCTCAGTCGGTTAAGCATCTGCCTTCAGCTCAGGTCATGATCTCAGGGTCCTGGGATTGAGCCCCAAGTCGGGATCCATGCTCAGCAGGAATTTGCTTCTCCCTCTCCCTCTACCATTCCCCTGCTTGTGCTCTCTGTCAAATAAATACATAAAATCTTTTAAAAAATTGTTTAAAAAAAAAGGTGACTTCAACATTACAGCAATCCAAAATGTGTTAGTCCAGAGGCATGGCTCAAGGAAGTACTCAGATATGATTTTCATGATTATTTCCAAAACACAAAAATAAGGCAAACTTCCCACTTAACGCCTCAAACTGAAAATGAGAAGTTACTATCTTAATTCAGGTCAAATAAATGTTCTTGAAACAGGTAAAGAAGTGTGGTGAGGTTAAGAGATCCCTTCAAAAAATCTTCTGTATTCCTTTCAAGTCTCCTGAACGGCACTGAAATATGCAGAAGGAGAGTTACCAGCTGACTCTACGCCAGTTTGAGGGTGTGAATGAAAAACTCTGTAGTTGTCATCTCCATGGGGGGGGGGGGGGGGGGGAATCCCTCTGATTTTAGTAATGTCTTGCCATGCACACAAGTTATTTTTTGAAAAGGTTTCTAAGCTTGTCAAAATATTCCTAGGTGTGAGCTTAGTGTTTCTTGAAAAACGGAAGAGGCAGAAAGCAAAAGGCAAACCCTCATAACTGTTTGGCCTTTTTTGTTCATGTATGAAATAACTGTCAAATAAGGAAGAGAGAAAATTCCTTATCTATAGGGATTGTCCTCACATACTTTCGCTTATGATGTTGTTCTCAAATACAGGGTCTGTTATTCCCCGTCTCTGATTAGTTATTTGATTCCGTCTCATTTATGGAAGCTCAAAACTAACAAACTTCTTAACTAAGGCAACTTCCTTGTTTATCGTCAACTTTCTGCGGAACTAAAAGTAGGTTACTGTTTTGCTTTTTGTTTTACTCATTTGGTATTTAAGGTGTTAATACATTATTCAGCACTCAGATCATACTTTATTAATTTTATTAATACCCTGCAGTCAGAGTTACCTACCTCATTGTGTCCCCTCCCCCCATGGCTTCGCATATGGCGCTGCTCAGTAAGATTGCATTGGCTGATCCTCATGAAGCAGAACAGGTGGAAAATAAGGTGGATTATAAAAGATGGCTGAATGCCTCTGTCCTTTCCTACCATTGACACCACATCCCCAAAAAATCCAGATAGAGATACTCAAACCATGAAACCATGTATTTTTGTTGTTTTCTTTCATTGTGTTTTTGGTTGCTGTCATATCAATGATTAATAAAAAAAATTTAGCTGTGCAGGATGTCCTTACTTCCTTAGTTTTGCTGAAATAGCCTACGCATTTGGGACAGTTAATAATTACATAGATTAAAAGAGATATATCTTAAAATTAAACAGCTGCATCATGATTCCACCTGCCTTATAGCCAGCCTTTACTAAGACACATTTTTAACATGATGCACAAAAAAGGGGCTCAGATGACAGAGAAATCAAGAAATATGAAAGCCAATATCATAAAAATATTTTCATGCAAATGACCAACTTATCCTCTTTCTTATGTAAACTTCAGGTATATTCTAAATTAACCCTTCCCTTCCACAGGTACTACATCCAAGGAACTATTAAGAGAACTTTTGACTTAAGCTCAAGTCACAAGGAAAATCTAAGAAATTTGCTCTCTTCAAAGAGTATCATTATTGGGGCACCTGGGTGTCTCAGTTGTTAAGCGTCTGCCTTCGGCTCAAGTCATGATCCCAGGGTCCTGGGATGGAGCCCCGCATTGGGCTCCCTGCTCCACGGGAAGCCTGCTTCTCTTTCTCCCACTCCCCCTGCTTGTGTTCCCTCTCTCGTTATGTCTCTCTGTCAAATAAATAAGTAAAATCTTTAAAAAAAAAAAAGAGAGTATCATTATTTATAGTACAAGAAATAGGCAAGAATATATTACACACATACACATGTATACATCGAAACTTCGGGGAAAGAGAGGAAAGATCTTAAGTGTTCCAATCTTTGCTCTCATCATTCTTCATCTTGATGGGATTTGGAATGATGTTGCTAATGGGGGGAGGCTGAGGCAGGGCAAAGTCAATTCCCACTTTTACCAGGAGTAAGTAAAGGTGTCCTTTATCACATGGGCCTTCAAGTCACCTTACTTTATGTAATCTTCAGGGAGAAGAGTTAAGATGGTGAGCAGAACGAGAGAGGCCCGAGCAATTTTTCTTATTAAGTGGAAGTTGAGACACCTCAAAGTTCAGATGGTGAAAGTGATTTATCCGAAATACTGCAGCAGACTTTGGCAGGTTTTGTAAGGATCTAGCCAGTCCTCTTCCCTCTGACCTATTAGATACCATTTCCTTCCGTATAATACAGGAAAACTTTGCTTTGTTCCCAAGGGAATTCACCATCTCATTTTGAGTGCATTTAGCCTACGGCAATTTCCAATTATTCTGAGACTGCTTCAACTCACTTGAATACTGGCACTGCTTTAATCAGAGAATGGTTAGCTATTATTTTGCAACCACACAGCCTACCCAGCACCTCATACTCTTCCCAAGTGCAACTGAAAGCATTATCTTATCTTCTCTCTAGAGAACCCTCCTGGGAATGTTCTCGAAAATAAAATATTTTTTAGTTAAGATGGCAATGGTTGCCTGATAATTCCTATTCAAGGAATTATGCAGAGGTTTCCTCAAAAGAATATGATAAAGATATGAACATCAGTTTTGACCGGCTTAAATGGGACTGTATTCAATTAGGCCTCCCGTGAAAACATGCGTAGCTGTGAGTTTTCTCCTTAACTCTTCTACTAGACTGTTATTCTCCCTATTCTCTACCAGGAAATATTCATTCTTTAAGTCTCTACTTATTTTTTTTAAAGATTTCATTTATTTATTTATTTGAGAGAGAAAGCACAGAGGGAGAGGGAGAAGCAGACACTCCAGTGAGCAGGGAGCCTAATGTGGGGCTTGATCCCAGGGTCCTGGAATCATGACCTGAGTCCAAGGTAGATGCTTAACTGACTGAGCCACCTAAGTACCCCTCTTCAAGTCTCTACTTAAATGTAAACACCACTGTGAAGCCTTCCTTACCTGTAGCTGGTACAACTTGTTCTGTGTTCCCACTCAATTCATACAGATGTAAGACATCAAAGATGTTGTTATAAATGTGTACTTCTCCCTCCAGAGTATTAATTTTTTTTTCAGAAAAGGTGTGTGAACTCTTCCTCATCTGAATTCTCATTTATAATTTATAAATTAAGATCTATGTGTTTCCCCAGTTCACATTCAAATTTTCATGAGGCTTTACATTCATAGAACTAGAAGACAGACCTTTGCCTATGGCTCATTAAATAACTGTTCATCTCTATGGAGAACACCTAATATTTTATAGAGTTACAGATAGAGTATTAGGCTTTTCACACAGGAGTCCAAACTTGTTTCAATATTTTTTCATTTTATAGTTAAAATTGAACTAATTTTATTAGGAAAACAATAAAAAGAGGTATGAATGTAAATTACCTCCACAGACCTTGGAAGTTGAGGAAAAGCCTTCAGTTCTATACACCTTTCCCTAAATGCTGATGTAACTCAAGAAGTTGGGATGATTCTGCAGGGCCAATCCAATCAAAGTGGTCCATGCTTCCTATGCAAACTTGCATCTCTGAAGCATGTACCCTCAATTTAAAATGAGAGAAGGATCCAAGGGTAGAAGTTATTCTGTGTTACTCTTTTAACTTTGCTAGGCATACAGTTCCTAGCACAGACAAGGGAAAGGTTAAAATCCACTTCTTGAGTGATGACAGAGAGCATTAGATCCCAAGTTACAGAGAGGAATGATGATGCCCTAGTGGAGAGGACAAAGTACTGGGAATGAGAAAATTTTGGTTTCCCTCCTGCCTCGACTCCTGACCAGATGTGGAAACTGGAGAAAATCATTTTGCCTCAGAATGCTGTTTCCTATCCTGTGTAATAAGGGAGATGGCTAAGTGACCTGTAGGATTTCAACCAATCTAAGAGGTTGTAATTTCAGTTGGATTCTCTCTAGATCTTTTCCTTGAAGCTCAAAATTCTGCATACCCCATATTCTATCTCCTATCATCCTAACACAAACTCCCTTCCCCCAGTACGAAGCTGCCAGTGTAAGAACCACAAGAAAGGCCTTTAAAGAAAAGAGACAGAAAAAAAATCATCATGGAAGAATTTAGAGACTCTGCAGCTCTTATCATCTTTCCTTAGTGATCTTAATTATGCATCAATCAACCCCAACTCAAATGGGAGATTAGAAAATGGGACTTTTTTGCTGATCTCAAAGGACAAGCTTAAGAAGCAAGATCATCAGAATCATTACAGTTGAACAGATAGTTCTATTCACCTAGAGGGAAACCATTCAAAATTTCTAATCATTTTCACACATCATATTCAGAGGATTCTAGAAAAGAAAACTCCAATATGATTTCTATCCAGAAAACTGTCTTACTCATTTATTTAAATAATCTTGTATTCAGATTATTTTTCTCTCTTCCTCACGGCTTCCTTCCCTCTGATTCTCCTCACTGTTCCTTCTTTTTCTGTGCTTTCTTGCAATGGGTAGGATTGCTCTGGTACATAAAACCCATTCTATAAGCCCAAGCCATTACATTACTAGGTAGAAGCTGGAGATGAATATTTTTGATTTATATCTAGTAACTGAATTTCATTTTCCCATTGAAAGAGGACCATTTTCCTATGAACGGTAGACATATTACTTGAATTTCTTCTCTGATAATATACTTTAAAGGGTTAAAAATAAAATGGGTATGTTCAAACTTCTCCATTTTATTATGAGATCACCAGAAAACTATAATACACTTCAAATAGCTTTAATGGTGATTTTAGCACCAGGTCATTCATTTCTTATTTTCATCTTGATTGGCATTGATAGCTCTAAAAGATAGTGTTTTATATTTTATTATTGAAGACAACAAATTTCATCAACTACTTAATAGTCGGTAATCATAAATAATAAGGAGCCATACAAATGTCTTTAAACACTTTAAGATTCCAAAAAAAAAACCAACGTAACTCCTAATTTTTATTGTTTAATCTACTTATTTCAACAATACAACTCAAATGTGTTTAGGATTCCATTCTAGCAAATGAACAGCAGCAAATAAAAGGGTAAAAAACAGGCAGGAACCCAGGCATAATCCCAAAGGCAGGAGGCAAATAAAATGTCTCGTCAGCTCTTAAGCCTTAATGCATTTTACCTTAAACATTTACATTAACAGATGGTCCCCAGCAGTGCTATAAACTTACCTCTGAGTTCATTTCTGTGTCACTCTTAACCCCATTTATCACTATATATACAGTAGAAAATGCCACAAGGGGGTTAAATCAGAACAGTAAGGAGTTGGGACAAACTCTTTGAAGCAATTGGTGTCACCTACAAACATATTCTTGACCTTTGTTGAAAAAAAAAAACCAATAGGAGAATTGATGACTAATGAATGGAGAAAGACAAGGATAAGAACCAACTAAAGTCTTCGCATTTGACGCACTGGAAGGCGCAACAGGGACATTGACCTAGTGCCCTGAATCCTTAAAGGCTTTTGTTTTCCAATTTTCCAAACCAGCATGGAGGCCTAGGCAATGAAATAGCCATGGGTTATTCTAGATGTCAGAGGAAAGCATTTCAGGAAAAAGATGTAAAGATTGTAATTTTATCTTGTGTGAGGAATAATGATAGTTCTTTTTTGTCACCAATTAGTCTTTAGTAGTCGGTTGACAATATGATCAAATGATATCATTTTTGTTAGACATCCCTTAATATAACATTGACTCAGAGTTGACAACCTTTTATTAGAATGTTTTAAATTTTATTTTTAAAATCATCATACAATAAAATCAAGGGCTTTTTCCACAAATTTTAAAACATGTATTGGTTTGTATAAACCACCATCACAATCAGGAGGCAGACAGAATATTTCTATCACTCTTCAAAACTCCCCTATGCTATTCTTTAAGAGTCACTACATTTTATACCAAATAAAGCTTAGCTGTGATAGTTATAATTCCCCATTCTAAGGAGATTTTTAAAACTGTTTTATATAAAGCCTCTAATGACTTTTCCTATACTTTCCTTCCCTTTTACTTATTTTGCCTTCAAGATTCTAGAAATTTTCCAGTCACAGTATATTCTCCTGGGATCTTGAAGAAACATCCCTAGCATAAATCATATTATCCTATTTTTATGTAGGGAAAAACAACAGTAACAACAAAACAATTTTTTATGTTGTAGACACACAAGCGCACATTGATGGAAAAAGGAAAAAAAAAAAAGAAAAGAAAAAGCCAGTTCACTGTTCCAAGTATACAGTGTAAACGGCCTAACAGAATGATGCCTGGGACACTGCAAGAGCTCAATAAAATTCCCTTTATCCTTTGCTTCATTTCTAAGGCTCTGTTTTCAATCCAGTGTTTTATATGACTTTTTTTTTTTTTTGAGAATGTACAAAAGCCATCGCTTCTGGCAGACTCTACTTCCCTTCGTGTGGTTCCCATCCAGATTTACAGATCAGAGTTTCAGACTAATAGCTTTAGTGAAATCAGATAAGTCTTCTTCAATCCGCTGATACTCCTGACAGAGTGACTGGCAATGGAATTGTTCTTTTATGGGAGTTCCACGTTGCTGTAGGAATAAAACTTCTGTGCCTGAGGAGCACCAAGCTTAGACTTAGTACATTTTACACAGTGCCACTGATGGAAAATAAATGGGAATTTGTCATCTTTTGTTTGGAGATGCTGCTGTGAAGCATGTCACCGTCCATTTAAAAATGAAGAAGGCAGAAAAAAAAGTTCCATCAATGTCTTCCTGTCCTCCCGGGTTATGAATGCAAATGGTTACTGAGTAGTAGAAGAATCTTTGGTTCCCCCCAAAAAGAAAACCTCATTTATTTGAAACTGTGAATATACAACAGAATCTATGCTGAAGTGTAGCTGGCTTTTCTTTGGCCTTTCCGTAAAATTAGGAAATTAGTTCTTTAACTGAATTTGAAGTCCTAAATGAATCTGCAAGAAGCAAATATGAATTTCCTTTAAGTTTTCTATGGCCTACATATTGTACTTGCTCAGCTTAAACTTCTCTCCAATCAGTCTGCATTAGACAGATTGCCAGTCTTTATCCCTGATAAAAAAGGTCTGATGTGGTATAAAGAGGACTCATTTGGAAGACAGAAGCTCTGAATTCAAAGTACGGTTCTACCTACTGTTCTTCCATCAAGCCATTTAACTTCTCTTGGCTTCAGTTTCCTATGTGTAGAAGTAGAGATTCCTACCAGAGGGAATCTGCAACAGTGCATCTCGTTCTAATTTTGATGATGCCTTCACCATCACTCTGATCTTTGCAACCATCTTAAGTCTTCTTCTAGGGTAGAAGAATAAAGTCAACATCCCACACAATATATTAGTTATATGTGGTGAGGTATATATACAAAAAATTTGAGGTGTCCTGTCAAATCAATTTTATTAAACACCTAGATTTTAATGGACCTTAAGAGGCTAGCAGAAAACAGCTTCTTGAAATGTGATGTATGCATGTATGCATACACACACATACCCCTTTGTGTGTATATATCTGTATTTATACATACCTATATATGTATAGATATTTATGGGTATGTTTTACGTGCATAAATGGATATGTTTATGTGTATATATGTATATATATTTGTTTATTTATGTTTATATGTATGTATAAGTATGTGTGAATATATATATATTAAATTATTTATATTTTTCCTCTTGAGCATTAAATCCAAATCCAAGGATCTTTTTCTGATCCATCAGCAGAGGTCGGAGACTATTTTGCCCTCATATCATTTCAAACAGTTGTTCCACTCTGTATAGCAACCATATCAATGACCCATGGAGACAAGCTATGATGCCTGACAGAAACCATGAAAAGCCAGCTTTTAGGATAACCCAGACTATTTTAAGACACCCTCAGTTTGCAATGAGGAAAATGCATGTCTTCTTATGTTTTCTACCATAGAATGCTATGATACCTCTGTAAAAGCATTTCTGTACCATGCAGTAATTTATGTTTTGCACATCTGTCTCTTCCATTAGGTGGAGAGCTTGGGCAGATCGTATCTTCTATTTCTCACTTTCCATTAACTACCCTAGTGCCTAGCATAGAATAGGGAGGTATTCTAAACATTAACAATCTGGGATCACAAACAGATTTGGTCTTAATACAAGTACTTACACTTACTCTGAGCCTCAGTTTTACCATCTACAAAATGGGAGAGAAGGTGGGACCAACTTCACTGATTGTTAATGAGATAATTGATGCAAGGTACTTAGCACAGAACTAGGTTTGTATTCATGAAATGCTGAAAGAATGGTTGACTCATCTCTAGAAGATGGAGAAGGGAAACAGGAATTAAAAAAAACAAAAAACAAAAGTGAAACAGAACAAAAGTTGGTGGTGGTGGTGCTAGGGGGATAGAAGATAAACCACCATACTGTAGGATAATATTTCCTTTTGGCCAAAAGAAAATTGATTGTGTTTGGGTCACTAGATCTGAACCAATCAGGAAGTCCCAGCTGTAGTTGGGGGAATTACTGGAGGACAGGTAAGAGAGAGACCATGACAAGCACCTAGGGGGCAAGCAGTACAAGCGATTGGCAAGGCTCTGTTTCCGGGGTTTGAAATCCAAAAAAAAAACTGTCATAGGCTTTCTTCTTTTCATTCATAAAGCTCTTGTTGGATATGGGACTTGAGAAAATCACCACCATGATATGATGAAAGAAAGCTGAGGAAGATGGGAATATATCTGGAAGTCAAGAAGACAAAGGAGAAAGTACCCGTGTGAAATAACTAAGTGTTTGAAAGAACGGGAACTGGAAAAAGGGACAAGAAAGGGACATATACTCTGCCCCCCCCCATATATGCTCTTGAGAAAACCTGTGGTATGGGAATCAGAAACTGCTAGAATGTAAGTATAAGCAGATTCCCCGTAGCCACTGATCCTATCTGATTAGACTTGAGCCTCATTGAGCAAACTGCTACTATTTAGGGGATCTCTCCCAAATTAAAATTCCTCAGAGAGTTTCCATCTATCTTTTCTTTTTGACATACAAAAACTGCATATAATTAATGTATACAGCTTGATGAGTTTGAAGATAAGTATACACCTGTGAAACCATCTATCTTAAAACAATTTATTCCACTTGCTAACTATAGTTCAAACAAAATAGATTATCTGCATCTCTTGTATTTCTTAAAACCACCTTTCAAATCCATTACATATCTGCTTCTTCTTTCATTTATCCTTAGACAAGAGAGCATAACTGACTTGGCTTCTAAGGGCAGTGACTCAAGGACACTTAGAGTCTTAATGAACCGAAGTAGAACTCAGATGCTTCTCCATGCCCAGTTTCAGATTTCCTTACAAACCAAACCACAGTCCCCCGTTACTTCTGGATTCCCCCAGCTGTCAATCCTGGGAAGTCTCATGTGGGACCACTTTTCCTTCAGGTAGATTTATCAGACTGAATGGTATGGTGACCTTAACATACCAACAACTCAGTCAGTGAATGATGATCCAGTTTGACTTTCTCCTTCTCTCTTATATATACCTTTTGATCTCTTTGACTGCCTATTGGCACTTCTTCCAAAGAGTAAGAGGCAGAAACATTTATATTCATCTATTATTCTTTTTAGAAATCTTTGAGCAAAATTTTAAGTTAGAGGGTATTAAAGAGCTATTAAAAAAGATAAATATTTAAAAGTTTAAATTATCTCATTACAAGACTGATTCAAGTTTTAACTTTAATGTAATGATTTATGGCATCAAAGAATATATTCCTTTGAATTCTCTAAACATCCTTTCCTTCATGGAGGAGCTGTTATTTCAGTAACATATTTATATTCTCTTTCCAGATGTTGTTTTACAATGGAGAAAGGAGGAGACAAACCATGAGAGACTCTTCACTCTAGGAAAAAACTGAGGGTTGTGGAAGGGGAGGTACATGGGGGGATGGAGTAACTGGGTGATGGGCATTAAGAAGTGCACATGATGTGATGAGTTCTGGGTGTTATAAGCAACTGATGAATCACTGAACACTACATCTGAAACTAATGATGTACTATATGTTGGCTATTTGAATTTAAATTTTAAAAAAGTAGATATTTTACTATGAATGTGTTTCTAATCAGCTTGCAGTTTCATAAACAAATTGATTTGTTTCCCCAGATCCCACGATTCTATTATATCCCCTTATTGGTTGGTTTGCATGGTAACATTTGCCTGATAATTTAACCAAAGAGTTCTTCTTTTTTCTTTTCTTTTCTATCTTCTTTTTTTTTTTTTTTTTTTTAATAGTTTCAGGTATAGAATTTAGTGATTCGACACTTACATACAATACCCAGTGCTCATCACAACAAATGCCCTCCTTCATCCCCATCACCAAACGGTCCTTCTATATCTGAAGGTGTCCTCCACAAGAAAAGGACCAAAGAACTGAGTACAGCTACCAGGAGTCAGAGTGCAGGGGAGAGAACTGATCTTCTGTGGCACAGTTGCCTTCATAAGAAGCAGAGAAATACAGGCTTGCTTTTGTCATTAAAAGAATACATACTTGCCATGAATCATAAAGACCAGTGACAGAAAAGAAGTCATCATTTCCCAGTATCCCCACACAAGAATCATGGACTAATAGAACATTAGAGCTGAAAGGGCCCTTACAGATCATTCAGTGTCACCTCCTGCCTTGATAGGTATTGGACGTAAGGTTCAAAGAAAAGTCATTTGCTTCACTTGTAGTCGTGCCACAAAAACAACTCAGATTCTTTACTTGTAAGTATTCCCAGAAATGGTTGTTCATCTCTTAGAAATGTATGTATAGGTATAAATAAAATTATACCCTTTTTTTTTTTTTATCTGACAAAACTATACGTTATGTAGTAGGGACAAACATCAACAAACAGAGTCAAGTTGTTAATACAGTCAATGAATTGAATAACACCATATTTTAAGGTCTCTTGCTCTCCTACTTGTTTAGAAAATGTAAATGCTGAAACACGTGTCATCTTATTTAGTCACCCCGTGAATGGGCCAATTAAAATAAAATGGTTTATGGTGCCCGGGTGGCTCAGTTGGTTAAGCAACTGCCTTCGGCTCAGGTCATAATCCCGGAGTCCCGGGATCGAGTCCCACATCGGGCTCCCTGCTCAGCGGGGAGTCTGCTTCTCCCTCTGACCCTTCTCCCTCTCATGCTCTCTGTCTCTCATTCTCTCTCTCTCAAATAAATAAAATCTTAAAAATAAAATAAAATAAAATAAAATAAAATGGTGGGGCGCCTGGGTGGCTCAGTCGTTAAGCGTCTGCCTTCGGCTCGGGTCATGATCCCAGGGTCCTGGGATCGAGTCCCGCGTCGGGCTCCCTGCTCGGCGGGAAGCCTGCTTCTCCCTCTCCCACTCCCCCTGCTTGTGTTCCTGCTCTCGCTATCTCTCTCTGTCAAATAAATAAATAAAATCTTTAAAAAAAAATAAAAAAATAAAATAAAATAAAATGGTTTAGGCATCATTTTGCATTCAGGTTCTGGAAGATATGCACAGTAAGCTTGGGTAGGTTTTTATGATATAGTATCACTGGATACTATTTATAGTGGAAATGGGCCTCCGGCACTCATTTCCAACGGAGTGGTGAAAACATGGTATCTACCCCCATGGATCAGCTGCTAAAAATCTAACCTCCTATTGGTTAGCACACTTGTCTTTATTCTCCTTGGAAGGTACTTTGAACACTAAAGTAGATTAAGTGGTCATAAGTTTAACAAGGAGTTTTATGGCTGATTGATCTCAATGACCTCTAAAGTTTAATTCAACCCTGAGATCCTCTGATTGTAATGGCAGCAAGAGACATCCTGGGCATCTTTCAATTGTCATTCTAAGCAAAGCACATCAGAAGAGAAAAAATTATTTAGACTCATTATCTTGTCATTTCAACCAATATAAAATCCAGCTTCATTATCTAAAAGCTTTATTAGAATGCCTATGTAAGTCTACATACACTTATAAATAACTGTCTTAAGTTAGCATCCTTGTCTAAAAAACAAAAAAAAAAAATTGAAAAATCAATTTACACCTGGGTCATTGTTATCACTTGTTATAATCACCCCAGAGGTCCAGGGACCACGCAGAAGTGTTTTTTGTATTTACCCATGTGGAACTAGAAACCCAATAAAATTTTTGACAATGGGATTAACAAAGATAATAACTTATCTGCTGCTGCAAAGGAGATCAAGGATTTAAGTACAGAAGAATCCAGAAGAAATAGCCAAAAACTATTGTTTCCCAGGTTCACAAAGGATACAGTGCGACCATCTACCCAGTGTCTCGGGCTATGTGGGTAAGATTACACATTCTGTGTTCCTTTTCTTCTATTCATTGAATTGCCAGGTGAGGCCAGATTAGCAGAGAGAATATTTTCTAGGTCATGAGGGAATTTAATTTGTATCATCCACTGTGGAAGACTGACAACAGCATCCTGACCTAAAGAAGAAATTCCTAATTATGGTTAAAAAGGTAATTCAAGCAAGGTCACTCCAGACTGGCTTCATTTATTCCTTATTTTTGAATGATTAATTTCAGATTTAAGTCCATCCCCTTGATGGTACCTGCAAAAGTACAACACAGAAAGGAAATTGTCCAGAAAGGATACCATCAAACATTAATCTCTTTGTAACAGGGAGATTCTCATCTTTTTAATACAATAGAATTTCATAAGCATGTAGATACTTGAGCGCCCACTATGCACCAGGCAATGTACTGGGGGGGATAGGAAATAGCATGGAATGCCTCTCTGCTCTGTGGCAGGCACCACGATAGTATTCCATATATGCAACCTCAGAAAAGCTGCATGTAGGCATTCAAACGCCCATTTCATGCTATCTACACCTGTGGAAGGCAGTCTGTAAGATGGTCCCCAATTATCCCTACCTCCTGGTATCCATGTCCTTATATCGTCCCTCCCCTTAAATATGCACTGGACTTACTGACTCACTCCTAAAGGATGAATAGAATATAGCACAAGTGATGGAATGCCCCTCTCAAGATCCAAGTGAAAAAGACACAATTTCTCCCTTGTTTATTCTAAGGGGAGACAGTTACCATGTTTTAAGATGCCCCATAGAGAGGCCCATGTATCGAGGACCTGATGTCTCTAGCCAATAGTCTGGAAGGACCTAAGGTCTACCAACAACCACAGGAATGAACTTGGAAGCAGATCCCTCCCAAGTTGAGCATTGGGATGACTGAAGCCCTAGCTGTCACCACGACTGTAGCCTTATGAAGGACCCTAAGCCAGAGGCACTCGTCTATGCCTGTCCTGAATTCCTGACTCACAGAAGGTGTACAGTATGCATTCTTATTGTTGGAAGCTGCTAAGTTTTAGAGTAAATTGTTTTGCAGCAATAGATAATACAATACCACTTCTTCCTCTGTAGTCATTAGATCTAAGAAGCAATCCCATGAAGGAGGGGGGATCAAGAGGAACTGAGAGCTTCATGATTGATGGATTAGGCAAAGGCACAACCACCAGCACTTCACTCCTCCAGAGGCTACCCTTCTTCCCATAAAGCAAGACGCTAACCCATGAGAGTGGCTCTCACCAGAAAGCTATAGGAGGTGCAGAAGCATAAGAAGCAGGGCCCAGCAGACCAAGTCTTACATATGGATCATGTATCAGCTCAGTTTGGCAAAGGGTCAGTGGTATCTGATCGGCTGTTTTCCATTTCCATCATAAATCAGTTCATGCCTGGGAAGGATGTCTACCTCATTTCCATCTCTTGCCTCCCCCTCCACCATATACAATGAGGACCAAGAAGTGCTCTTTGTAAAACTACCTGCCTGAAGTATACTAGATACTAGCCAAAAGGCCAAGAAGTGATGAAAAAAAAAAAAAAAAAAAAAAAACTACCCGAAATAAATGTTATTGCCCCAGTTCTCTTTACAAGCAAATCTGGATGGAATGTAATCAAACAGCATGCATTTGGCAACAACTTTTGTTTGAGCATTGCAGGAAGAAAAACGAAAAATATGTTTTGGCAGGGAGTTAGACAGAAAGGAGGACTTAATTAAAGATCTGAACCATATACCATCGGAACCCATTAATAATCATCAAGGAATCAAAAAAGGGAGGACAGTACTAAAAATACTTTGCCAAGTCACGATTTTAGGTGAGGGAAAAGGAACCCCATCCACATTCTTTTGAACCAGTAAATTAGTAACTAGCACTTATCATATATCCTTCTAACTAATATTTACTCATTATCAGTGGCCTACTGCCATGATGAAGTTCATGGTCTCACTGGGAAATCAACACATGTAAACCGTAAATACATACACAAAAAATGCAACAATAACACAAACTCTAAACATAAAAGGCTTTTTTTAACACACAGAAGAAGAAAAAAAAAAAATGCAAGCTCTAGCCAGGGTTTAACTGCTTTGGAGTTCCTCAACCCCCGTTACCAGCCCACATGTACTTTCCACAGTCTCCCTTCAACAAGTAAACAATTTCATTCTATAAAAATCTGGTGGTCAACTGAAATGCATGCACTTTATAGGTGGAGAACCTAAATCAAAGGGTAAAAAATGAAGTGCATAAAGATCACACAGCAAATTAAGAGTGTTGAAGCTGTGACGCTATTGGACTTTCAATTTTCTCTATCACAAAATCCATCACAATATAGTTGCAGCAGCTTATGAAACAAAAAAATAAAATAAAATAAATTAAAATGAAATAAAATAAAAGGTTTGTTGAGGTAGGAAGAAACTTGCCCACCCCTTCAATGGTTCTGCGAAATTGAGTCAAAAACGATCAAATGGCAGAGGCTGGAATGTGCCCAAGGAGGACACCATCTCATCTTAGCTGTGTCAGCCCAAGTAGAAATCAATGCAGGGTTTTCTGCCACCTGCTTATTTTGTTTCCAATCGAGTAAAACAAGGGGCTTATCTCCTTCACAAATCAGCATATGAGATATGCTTCAGATATGTTTGCCTGTCAGACTCATAAACATAACAAGATATACCAGCAGCAATGGGAGAGGAGTTGCTTTGGTTCATGGATTACAGACTGCAACATCCATCAGCATAAAAACAAACAGCTCCAAACCACTGTCCTTGGAACCTGGCCTAACACTGTGAAGGGCTGTGACAAAGGAAGATTAAAATTCCCAAGGTTTGCTCAGGTTCTCTTCCATAACAAGAAGTAGCCAAAAATAGCTGAGTGGGCCTGGTAGGCAAATGATAAGCCTCCTTCTTGACTGAGGTGGGGGACCTTGAAACACTTTATATATTGCCAAGAATTGATACAGGTCATTGGTTTCTAGTCCTTGGCACTCATGATGACTGCCAACCTCTGGACCAGGTACATCTGTCAAATCTTAACTATTTAACTCCACATATTTCTCACCAGAATCAACTTAGTAATTTGATAGATACAAACATTATAACACCTCACATGCATATACTAAACTCACTGAAAGTACATTATCACTTGGATAATTGTAATTACCCTTTGAAATTAGGTAAATATTCTTATTTCTATTTTACAGATGAGAAGACAGCTCCAAAAGAGTTTAAATTGGATGTGTAAGATTGCATAGCTATTCAGTAAAAAACAAGAATGAACCCATATGTCCTCTGTCTCCCTCCAATTTGTTGATTTATTTAGTCAAGTATTTATTGCATACCTACTATATGAAAGGAAATATGCAGGTGACACAGGTAATCCACTAAGCTTTATTTTATATAACAAAAACTTATGTAGCATTCACTTTGTGCCAGGTACTTTTCTAAGCACGTTACCGAAAGTAACTCATTTAAAACTCCCTAACAACCCTCCTATGATGTGGATACTGAGGCACAGAGAAGTTAAATAACTTGTTCAAGGCCACACAGCAAGTAAGTGGCAGAGATGAAATTTGAACACAAGCAGGGAGCTTGAGAAAATGTTCTTCTAACATTTAAGTGTGCTATCTTAAAAAATGAAAAAAAAAAAAGACTGGTATTTGATGGGACCAAGAGAGTGAATGAGTGTCGATAGCAATTCTGCAGAAAGGAAGGAACGGAATGGAGATAGAATCCTTCAATACATCTTTAGCTTAGCTTTTTAAGAAAGGTTGCTAGTAGTTGTAAAGGAAAGGGACAGAGAAGAAAAGGTTTCAGTTAACACTCTTTGTATTGCAAAGAGTTTTCCGGTATCTTTAAGGACCTAAGCCACCGAACATTGGTTCTGGTAACCTCTATCACACAGATTAAGTAGGACTTCCATTTCAGCACGGATTTAATTCACACCCAGCCGCAGGAAAATGCTGATTTAATCTGCGATTTTCCTTACACTGTCCAATGCATCGTCTATAAGAATAAATGCCAATTTTCTCTAAGATATACATCTGGAGCAGGTTCCTATGGGAAACAGTTAAAAGCAGGTCAGTATTCTCTTTGCATTCTGAAACTGATCTGTAGAATAAATATTTGGGATCCCTGAAATTATTTCTGCAGTCCAGACTATCTCCAGAAGAAGAGGGGGGAATCTGTTGATTATAGGTGACTTCCAACTTAGAAAACAGCACACAGACTTATAGCGGGATGTCAACACACAATGACTATGCTAAAAAAACAAGGGAGAGAGGAGATGGGGAAGCAGAGTGCAAGACATGGTCATCATGCCATAGTGTCATTAAATAGTATCACCAGAAAGGACTCTTCAATCCAGCAACAACTACATGAGCATTTGACAGTCCTTTAAAGTTACTAAGTATTTACAAATACATCATATCACTTGGTTCTCACAACTGCCCTATGAAATAAGCTTAATTATCAAGTAGGTCTGACTGGTTGAACATATTCAAGATTCTAAGTGCTTTTGTGTTAAAAAAGATTTATTTCTATATTTTCAAACCATATCAACTGCATTCTTTCCATTATACTACACTAATTAATTAATTTTTATTCTTAATTAACTTTTTATTACAGCCAAAACCACTCAACTTTTAGTCAAGTCAGAGATTTGAGACCTGTCCAATGATGAAAGAGAGAGAGAGAAAGAAAGACAGACAGACCGACCAGTATCTATAGTCAGCACCATCTATTCAGCAGCCAAAATCTGGGAAGTCTTAGAGAAGATCAGGACACCACTGATAACTATCTCAGCAAGAGTATAAATGTAAGCAGTCTAGGTTATTCCTCAATAGAATCTTTAGGACGGGCAATCTCTCCATACTGGCTGTAGAAGTATATATTGGTAGCTATGTTACAGACATTAACCACCTTCACATTCATTTATAACATATAATAGGAGAAACATGTGCCTCCAACTATCCTGTATTGGGCCTAACTAGTTGTTAAAGAAAAAAATCAGAAGCCACCAGTCACTCAAGAATGGTACTAACCCAATTCCCAAACACTTATTAGAGTATATCTCGAATGAAGGATAATCAAGGGCCCTGTCAAAATCTTCTGAAACCAGAAAGGAAGTCTATTATCTATCTACTATCTATTTATCCATTCATAAACTCCTTCATCCATCCGTCCCCCCATCCATCCATCCAAAGTTGCTTCCCCTGCGAATTCAACAGTTAGGGCAACTGCTAATGAAGATACATGTTTTTAAAAAAAAATACTTCTGGTTTTTCAAAATGTTTTTCTCCACAGAATAGGAACAGTGTTGAACGTCAGTATCGAATAGCATAGCTGAGAAGCCACCAGAAACATACTCAGAGATATTTGATAGGATTTTTCAGAAGTCCATTCTCTTAAGATTCTCAAGTCATTTCTAAGAAAATAAAGAAGCCACAGGGCTAATCAATCAGCTTTGCATGTTAATGAGTAAGAAGAATTTGACACTAATTGTTCCAGAGCAAGAGAACTCGTCCCTATACACAACCCTAAAACACTACTGTGCTATCATTAAACTGAGCCCACCCTATGTTTTCACTCTGTCCCAGAGCCTCCCCTGTGTGACTCCACACCTTCAGGAAGGATGCTGAAAGCAAAC
Source organism: Neomonachus schauinslandi (assembly GCF_002201575.2). Classification (NCBI taxonomy): domain Eukaryota; kingdom Metazoa; phylum Chordata; class Mammalia; order Carnivora; family Phocidae; genus Neomonachus; species Neomonachus schauinslandi. The sequence continues at coordinate 22,886,730 of NC_058411.1, forward strand.
TTTTGTAAATCAACGTGATTCATTTTTTCCAGGACAGGTCCTAAATTCTTCCACAATAAATGTATTTGTGCTAATAGCTACAATGATTTCTCTTCTTAGGAAGATTTCTTTAAAACTGGTTTGGCTTTGGGGTGCCTGGGTGGCTCAGTCCTTAAGCATCCGCCTTCGGCTCAGGTCATGATCTCAGGGTCCTGGGATCAAGCCCCACACCGGGCTCCCTGCTCAGCGGAAAGCCTGGTTCTCCCTCTCCCACTGCACCTGCTTGTGTTCCTGCTCTTGCTATCTCTCTCTGTGAAATAAATAAATAAAATCTTTTAAAAAAAAAAACGAAAAAACTGGTTTGGCTTTGTTGCTGTTTTCTTTTTTGCTCCCCCTTCAAGGTTTAGTTAACTTATTTCCACTGTCAGAAAGCAGGAAGAAAAAAAAAAAAAAGAGGGGGAAGGGTATTCAGGTGTGGAATAATAGTAATACCAAGGAAAAGGCAAAATTTAAAATTTCAACTCTCTTAATCATACACAATTATCTCTAAAAGGGAAAATAATAAAGAAACACACAGGAGGAGAGAAAATGTGACAGCAGGTGGTAGAGGAAACACTGTCTATGGCTGGAGTACTGCCCAAAGTTTCCCCAAAGGCATTAAAGGATCTTTCATTATGCAAAACTACCCAACATCAGGGAGCCTGATTCCTTTCTGTTCACACACGCAGCTGAAAAGGGGTGGCTGCAGTGAAGAGTCTGACTGGGTGACACATTGTTGAGAATGCTCCTAAATTGTTCATTTCCTATTCTCTCGCCCTTCCTTTCTGAGGAGTAAAGAGAAACCCCGCCCCTGTATCCTTTTACGATATAGTCTAAAGATCAGCGGTTTGGAATAGGATCACACGGAGTTGTGTTTGTCTTATTGTCAAGGGCATTATAGAAACTGACAGTCAAATTACCAATTTATGGGACGCCTGGTGTTACCCAGAACAAACACAGGAGGTTTGTGTACAATGCAATGGCCAATTAGAGGCTCATCACATTCTCCCTAATTTGGTGTGACAGTGATTTGCCAAATGAATGAAATCCAGCACATACAAAACACTGAGTCTAGAGCAAAGAAAAGGGGTAGAGATGGAAGGAAACAAGAAACTGTCATATCCTGCTTGTTCTGAACAGCCCTCTTATAAATTATCATATTGTTATTCTCTTTCATATTGCTTTCATCTATGACAATTCCAAACACAGGTCTAGAACAGATCCTGAGGATACATGTCCTAGGATCATCATCTGATAGTGTAAGACTACTATAAATCCATCACATTCTCCAGGCTGTCAGTAAAATGCCCTCCTATTTTCACATTACAATAAAAAATTTTTAAATGATCATAATATGTCATAATTTCATCTCCAGGGCTTGGATACTGGAACCCAAATGTCGCTCTCAGGGAAAGTTCCTAGATGTTTTAATGGCCACATAATTAACATCTAAAAAGTAACAAGGACACAGCTTTATAATTCATGAGAAAAGCAGTATCTTTTCTGACCATCCTTTATAAAATTTCAGCTTCCCAAATTCCTATCCCTTTTCTCTGCCTTAGTTCTCTTTGTAGGACTTAACACCATCTAATAAATTATATAATTAACTTACTTATTTTTGTAACCCCTCCCCACCTTCCCCCAGAAGGAAAATTCCACAAAGATAGGAAATTCTGTCCATTTTGTCCAGCTTAGCAAATGGACAATTATTTAACAGCTGTCTTCACCACACAACTGAATGAGGGCTTAGGGCTGAAATCATAGTGCTAAGGGAAAAGGTAGGGAGAGAGACAATGAAAGGAGAAGAAGGAGAGAAAAATAAGTCGGTGATAGAAAAGAATGGGTCAGGCATACACACTGCTGAAGGATTTCCAGTGCTTGCCCTACATATTACTCTACTGTTTCCTTGATGCCTTTCTTCCCATAGCCTTAGCACTTTCATTTTTAACCAACAGTCCTAGCAAAAGGAGCCCTGTACCCTGGAGGGAAATTCAGTGTATGCTTCTATTCATCCTTCCCTTATCAGTGGGAACCACATCACATAAAATTATGCCATTTTAGAGTCTCTAGAATCCAACGCAGTAACTCTCCTGCTAGCATGAACATGTTAATCAATCAATTTAAAGATATTGAGAATCCATACTGCCTCGGGCTGTTCCTCCTGTCTTCTCCCCTGCCCTTTCCCTGAAACCTCCCACCCATACGAATAGTATAACTGAAAATCCAGATGTAGATAGGCAACATCTCATCATTTTTCATTGGAATATGTTTATTTGGACTTACATTCACCATGCACATGTATTAACTGAAAATTATTAAACTACATATTTATTGGGTCATGTCATTTTTGCCTCTCTGAGTTTTATTTTAAATGACCCAACAACTATAACACAAATAAAACAAATACACAAAATAAAACATCTGGTACCCCCAGGAAATTAAATGTTAAAATACTATGTTAATTCAACCAACAAGTAGGGACTTCAAATGTGGAGAAGTTGAGAAAAATCAAATTTATGCTTCCCACAGTCCTCATAACATCTAGGCTGCATATGTACATGTTATTAAGACATAAATATAAGGCAGGAGGCATAGTCTAGAGAATTAAGTAGGCAACTTGGAAGTCAGTGCTGCCTTTGACTCAGCATGTGACCACAATCAACTGGTATCAATACTGAGGGTCTCAATCCTTCCTTCCCCCCCCCACAATGATTTTTTAAAGGAAGGTATTTCCCTAAGAATTTGTGGATGTTATAAACCCTTTTGTCCAAGAGATTTACACTTAAAGTATATTTTTAATTTTATGATAAAATCATTCCCTATGTGATTAAATGAAATTTACACTTTAAAATAGGTATACAGTCAAAAGCCTGTTTCTAGGAGTAAAATAAAAGAACTAGAGTTGTATGAGAGGTAACCTCTTACACCTTACTTCCAGAAATCCAGGGATATTTTCCCAAATCTCTGTTCCCCTTGAGTTCTTTAGGAAAAAATAAGATGTCTAGAGAGGATAAGGGTTTCTAGAGGGCTTGAATCACATTTGAATGGCTTTTAATCCTTCAATATGTTCACAGCCTCGTATCTGCTCCCCATCATCATTTCTCTATACTTCAGCCTACCTTGAACAAGAAAGAGAATTACCATCTGTAAGAAATGTTTTTGTCCCTTCACATTATAGGTTGAATTGTGTCCCCCCAAAATTCATATATTGAAGTTCTAAGCCCCAGTATTTCAGAATGTGACCTAATTTGGAGTCAGTCTGTATGGAGGTAATCAAGTGAAAATGAGACCATTAGTCTGGGTCCTAATCCAGTATGACTGGTGTCCTTATAAGAAGAAGAAACTGGGACACAGCATGCACACAGGGAGAACACCATAAGAATATTAAAGCGAAGGTCAGGGTGATGTGTCTATAAACCAGAGAATGCCAAGGATTACCAGCAAACCACCAGGAAGGAGAGCATATGGAGTAGATTCTTTTTCAGAGTCCTCAGAAGGATACAGCTCTGCTGATACCTTGATCTCTGACTTCCAGCTTCTAGGACAATAAATTTCAGTTGTCTAAGCCACCCAGTTTGTGGTCCTTAGTCACAGCAGTTCTTACAAACTAATAAACTTCACCTTTACTGATAGCATCCCTTGACTATTAATAAAAATCCAAATTCTCTGGCCTAGACTAGATGGTCTCCATATCTGGATTTATTTAATCTTCTGTATGAGACAGTTCTCATGAATATCCCCTAAATTCTAGCAACCTGGACTTTCCAGTCTATTCCATACCCTTATGAAACTCAGTGCCATTGCATATGTTATTGCTCTACCTGACCCTTTCCTATCTTGACCTGGTACAGTCTTACCCATCTTTCAGGATCCAAATCAAATGTCATTCCTTTGCGGAATATCCAGTCTATTAGGAACTGAGACATCAAAAACACAATGTTGAAAGAAAGAAACAAGATGTGGAACAGTGCAAGCAGCATTTTAGTAAGTAAATTGAAAAAATTATATAAAATCGTATATGCTGAGTTCTCTCTAGATACATAGATACATATATATGCATTAGACACATATTTTTTAAGGACTTAGTTATTTGAGAGAGAGAGAGAGAGAGAGAGCACAAATGGGGGGAAGGGCAGAGGGAGAGGGAGACAGAGAATCCTCAAGCAGATTCCCTGCTGAGCACAGAGCCCAACGCAGGGCTTAATCCCAGGACCCTAAGATCATGACCTGAATGGAAATCAAGAGTCAGCCCCCTAACCAACTGAGCCACACAGGCGCATCTAGATGCACTTTTTTTTTTTTTTAATTACAAGTATCCACACTGTTGTAGTTAATTTCATATGTCAACTTGACTGGTTAAACATTACTCCAGGTGTGTCTGTGAGGGTGTTTCTGGATGAGATTAACATTTGAAGTGGTAGACTGAGTAAAGCAGATTGCCCTTTCCAGTATGCCGGCTTCATCCCATCAGCTGAGGACCAGAATAGAATAAAAGTCTAAGCAAGAGGGGATTTGCTGTCTCTTCCTGACAGTCTTGAGCTGGGACATTGGCCAACTCCTGCCTTTGGACTCGGATGGGAATTTATACCATTAGCTTTCCTGGTTCTCAAGCCTCCAGACTGCAGACCTTGAGACCTCTCAGCACCATAATCATGTGAGTCAGTCCCTTATAATAAATTCCCAGATATAGATATATTGATACAAAGATCTATCTCTTATCTGTTCTGTTTTTCTGGAGAACCCTGACTAATATACACACCAAACTCAAAACACTGATTTTTCCTTGGGAGTTTAGCAGGATGGGATCTGATTGAAGGGGATGTACATGAAGGAAATTTAACTTCATATTTTTTTTAGAGAAGAAAGATATATCTATACATTACTTTTATAATTTATACTAAAGGAAAGGATGACAAATCGTTAACAGTGGTTGATTCCGGGTAATGGAAATATATATAAAAAGTACTCTCCTGAGGCGCCTGGGTGGCTCAGTCGGTTAAGCATCCAACTCCTGATTTTGGCTCAGGTTATGATCTCAGGATCCTGAGATCTTGGCTCTCCGTGCTCAGCGGGGGAGTCTGCCTGAGATTCTCTCGCTCTCTGCCCCTCCCCCCACTCATGCGCATGCTCGTGCTCTCTCTCTCAAATAAATAAATAAACCTTAAAAAAAAAAAAAAAAACCTATCCTCTTCGTGTCTGTGAATTTTCTTTTTAATTAAAAAAAAAAGAAAGAAGTAGAATAGTAAGTCCAGTCCCTGAAGCCAGAAGAAGAGAGAGGAAAAAAAAAAAAAAATCAAGACAACAGTCCCCAAATGAAGTAACTTATGCTAAGCCCGTATCACCAAACTGTGACTTAATTATAGCTTCATCTCTCCTAGAAATGGAATCCTGTATCAGTCAATCAGGAATCGCCTGATCAGCACTAGTTAGGTAATCTGCCTGACAGACCCCAGCCATTCCCTAAAGGGAAGTAACCTTGCAATAACCAATCTGCTTTTTTGACTAGTATGCCTTCCTTGCTCCCGTTGCCTCCTGGCTATAAAAGTCTTTCACTTTGTACGGCTCCTCTGAGCTTCTTTCTATCTGCTAGATTGGATGCTGCCTGATTCAAATTGATTTTTGCTAAAATAAACTCTTAAAATGTTTAATATGCCTCAGCTTATCTTTTCACATTACGATGCCAGCTGGAGACCAACAAATAACTGGGGATTTGATCTCCTGAAGAGCCCCCTCTCCCCTATGTCCCCACTCAAGTCTCCCTTGAGACTCTTCTTGGCAGGATAAATGGAACCTATTTCACCCCTAGAAAGACTATAGTGACTCCCTGAATTCCTGTATCTCTTACAGTTCATTAACAATATTGAAAAGAAACTCAGTGCCCTCTTAAACCTGATTTTGACGAAGGCTTTACTTTTCCCACCCTGTTGGTATTGTAGTGCTGCTACGGAAGAAGCCGTCACCTGGAAAAGAGGAGATCCGGGTTCTTCTCATGACGGTGCCACTCTCTCTGCAGATGACCCGGTAATTCTCCCCGAGATGAAAACCACCAACGATCATGAGAAACTAAGCTGCTTAGGGTGTCTCGTAAGCTTATATAAACACGAGCAATTTACCTTTTAGATCATCAGGAATTCACCTGTTCTTTAGTTTTAATGAATGATCGGAAGAATACTTAATAGCATGATGTAGACCTCTTCACACACATAGGTTGTTATGACTGTGTGGATAGACAACAACAAGGAAACATGGGTATTGGCCAAGATAAAAATATATAGATAGATATATGGGAACATATACATTCTGAGAAGTGGGTTTAAGTGAAAAAAAAAAAATTGGTAATACAATTCCTACACCCATATCCTCATTTTTATTTTTTATTTATTTTTTTAAGATTTTATTTATTTGAGAGAGAGAGAGAGGGCACAGTCAGGAGAGGGAGAGGGAGAAGCAGACTCTCCTCTGAGCAGAGAGCCCGATGTGGGGCTCAATCCCAAGACCCTGAGATCATGACCTGAGCCAAAGGCAGACACTTAACCCACTGAGCCACCCAGGCTTCCCTGTATCCACATTTTTAAAGTCGATATACAAAGAGGACTTACTATTCCAAGATGCTAAACTGTTTTATTTGTCTCTTCAATGGTAAGATTTTAGGAATCCCTCTACCTTGAACAAACACACACAGGTTGTGAAAACCTAAAACAGTATCTTGTTCTTGATTTTTCCTCTTCCCATCAGCTTGTATTCAAAGATGGCACAATCTTGTTTGTGACACATCACTTTGTCACCATGGAAATGCTTGTAATGATGTGGCAAAATATCTTTCAAATAATATTTCCTATGGGTTCTGAACTGCAAGTAGAAGGCTTTGTTAATATAAAAGGTAGAATAATTATCAATTCATTGTTTGCCTAACCTTCTTACCTTTAAAGGATAACTGCATTTGGGCACCTTTCCTTTCTAAAATGTGTAAATTCTCAGCAAAAGAATTCAGTGTTTGGAAGCTGGGAGTTTAATTTGTCATTCAAACCAGAATCTATTCAATAGAAACAAAACCAAATGCAAATGCACATCCTTAGCTGAATATACCAAGAGTATGCTTCCTCATTTATCACAAAATATAAACTCTTAAAATTTACCTAAATTATCAGGTAGTCCTCCCCTTTTTCTCAAAATGTGTACCATACAAATTTTTGCCTTTAAGGGAGTAATCTCAGGTTGTTCACCTCAGAATTATTGCTGCCAATTGCTATTATGGTAAAACCAATTTTCCCTGCAAGAATTCACAAAACCCAGAGACTCGGGGCTTTTGTTTTGTGTTTTATATTTTTCTCTTGCACAGGAAAAGAAAATTGAATAGAGACAGAGAAATAAAACACAAGGGTATTACAAACCCTTTGATTACTCTAATTACACCTAAAAGGAAAATAAGACCCCTTTCTTGGTACCAGAGGTATAAATAATTAACGGGAAAGGAAGGAAGACAGAAAAGCTATAAACCATTGTCAACTGATCTGCAGAGCCACCACAGAAGTGTGTTGTGCCCTGAGAAAAGTTACTCCTTCTTACAATTTTTCCCCTACCCCTGAAAAGCAAACCTCCCCTCTCTTTTGCCCCTGGTCTTATAATTCATTGCAGACTCGCTTTCAAATGTATTAATACCATTCTGGGGGGGCCTGAGTCAGTAAGGAAGAAATTCCTGGAAACTTTGTCATTGTGTTATATTTGGGGAAAAAAAGTGAATTGTGAATGTTCATGGTCTTAAGGGCAGTCACAGAGAAAACTGGAGCTTTGTAAATGTTTTAATTACAATTCCCCTCACTGAATTGAACCCATTGAGCATAATGAAAGAAAGAAAGGATGTAGGTGTGGAGGGAGGAACCAGCATGGAAAAGGAATTGGCAGGAGATTGCAGCCTGGCCCCTGCAGGAACCAGCTGCTTGCTGCTCCAAGCAATGAAACTCTTTCCATGTAATTAATTCTAGCGATCAAAAGCCTGCCTTGCTTTTCCAGGTAATGGGGAAGCAGTGCTCCTGACCACGGGATCCCTCAAAGAGACCAAGTAGCCAGTGGCTGAATCAAGCAATTTAAAAATTAGGGGCGTTTTGCTAAATAAATGAGCATGCTTCAGCAGTGACAAAAAGGATTTCCAAATGGCTCTCTACTTATTTATTTGCTTGTGTGCCTAACCTCAGGACAGAGAATGCTCAGCGAGTGGAGCTGGGGTCTCTGGGTGAGGTATGATAGACTAGTTTGAGTAGCCTGACACAACAGCCATTACTCTTTCTGCCCACTCTGGCATCAGGCATACTGTCCTGGTACTTGGAAAAGGGGGATGGGGCTGGCATGGGGAGGGGCACTCCTCATCCTTCTCTGAAGGTGACAGGGTGAGTTGAGACAAGAACACACCAACATCTCATGTATAACCCAGTTTGGTTAGCCAAGAGAAATGGGGGTGATTCTTTTTTTTTTTTTTAAGATTTTATTTATTTATTTGACAGAGAGAGACATAGTGAGAGCAGGAACACAAGCAGGGGGAGTAGGAGAGGGAGAAGCAGGCTTCCTGCGGAGCAGGGAGCCCGATATGGGACTCGATCCCAGGACCCTGGGATCATGACCTGAGCCGAAGGCAGACGCTTAACGACTGAGCCACCCAGGCGCCCGGGGGTAATTCTTGATGACACAGATCTCGCTCATTATGGGCAGATGTCCTCCAGAAAGCAGACTGGGCCAGTGTCTGCAATGGCAGATCATTCTTTAGAAGATATCATCCCTGAACAGCTTGGATAAAACCAAACTCCTGAGCATTGTCCTCCTTGTGAGTCTCACCTTGAGCCTTGCTCCTCTGGGCTCCAGCCATACTGGCTTCCTTCATCCTGCACGCTTATCGAACCCCTCCCCCTGTGCGACCGAGGCTCTTCCCTATTTCACTCTATACAACCTTCAGCTCTCTGCTCACACTCACTTCCTCCGACAAACTCTTCCAGACCTTCCTAATTCCATCAAATCTCCCAATCCAACTGAGCAGCACCAAGTCTGGCCACTTTGTGGCCCCCATCACTGCTGCAAATGTACTTTTCATTCATGAGAGTGTTTGATTAATGTATGTCTTTCCCTCTGGAATATACACTCCCTGTGAACAAAAACAGCATCTCTCTTTACACACAGCTGTGTCCCGAATGCCAAGCACATATTCATTCTTATGAATAAATAAATAAATTAGGAAGCTTCCACAGGTTGCAGACCATTCCTAATTTTTTGGTTTCTGAAAAAAGGAGACTCAGCTGTACATGTAGGCCACTGAGTAGATGTTTTTATTTTCCATCATGAATTATTATCACCCTATGGTAGACATGGGTACAGACTGGCCACCAAGACCAGAGCATGTCACATAGTGTCTCATGGGATCACTGATGCACACTGAGCATCAGCTCTATCCCTGGTGCTTCGAGAGGGGATAGCTGTGGTCTCCGCCCATAATCTACTGAGGAGTTACGGCAGTAGCTAGAATAAAACACACTTACAGAGATATGAGAAAGGTATCAGAAGAAAGGTGGAGATGGGAGGGGGGGGGGGGGGGAATTTCATTCTATTACAAGCCTAAGAGACAGATTCCATTATCCTACTACTATAGGATTATAGAAGCTGGAGGTGATAAAGAAGTCAAGCAACTTACCCTCCTAAAATTAATATGATGTTGAGCTAGAACTCAAGAATGGGTTTTTCAAATTCCCCAAACTAAATTCTTTCCCATAATATGACCTAGGCTCATTTTGGTGGTAAGATTTCCCTAGCACTTGACGCTGTAAAGAACCTAAAGTTTTTGGCTATACATACCAAGTAAGAGAAGTCACTTTACCATTCACAAATCATTGGGATAGAGTTTGAAATAGGAAATTGGCATCTCAACATGTGGCTAATTTCCACATACAATCAATGAGCACGTACCATAGGACAGGACTGCACTGAGCTGGAGATGACAACATAGAAAATACAGTAAGAAGCGCTCAGGTAGAGATGGTCCATTAGAGAGAGAAGCTTAAAGGCAATGAAATCAAAGCTCTCCCAGACAGTTCACGCTGTTGAATTTCTTATTAACAATTCAAGACTATCTGGCTTTTCCTTTTGAGATCCCGCTGAAGACTGTCTCCTCCAAGAGGACTTGTGTGGGACTCTGATGTACCTCAGAAGAACACTAAGAAGCACTAAAGCCCTGACAAGGATTCAAACTCTCTGGTTCCACAGAGTCTGGAGCATATTTCAAATCTGTTGTGTAGTGCATTTACCTGTCTCAACAGCAAGGTAGCCCGTCCCCAGAGTGAAATCTGTGGATTCACTGAAAAAATAACCCTTGTTTGACCTCTGCTTTTCCCAAACCCTGCAAGCCAAGGCCAGAGGCAAGAAATGTAGGTTTCCTGGTACTTTTACAGAAGCTGGGTAGTCCACAAAAGTGCTGTCCAACTCAAGAGATGAGATTCAGAATGCAAAAGCACCTGGCATTGAATTTTTCCCTCTGTTAATCTCAAAAACACTAGGTTATTGTCCCTTTCTTTTGATTCCCCCCTCTCCTTATATTACCTACTATCCAGTAGAAGTCACAAGAACTGATAAGAATGACACAAAAGGATAGCTGCCTTGTGACCTGAGTCAGAAAGACCAAAAAGCGGACTATGGGGTGAAGCTCCTTGTAGCTGCAATGAAATGAAAACAGACCTTACTTAGAGACCCATGGGAAGCAGAACAAATACCTACTTAGAGGTTTTGATTTGAATAGGCCTAAGGACAGTCTTCTTATGCAAAGCAATGCCCTCATCGGCTTGATGCACTAGGGATAAGATGAAGGAATGGAATATACATATATATATACATTCACATTCACATTTATATATATCATGACAATTATGAAATTATGACAATAGCATAGGAACTGGCTGTGGTCGCTTACATCTAGAATTAAGGATTCTTGGGATTAGAAAGACCTCGGAGGTCACTCAGATTAAAGTTCCACCTAGGGCAAGAATCTGTCATTCCAGTATCCAAGAAAAATAGTTATCACAGGGACTTTCCTCAGCAAATCTGTCATTTCCTGACTTTTTTCGCTTTCCTCCTAAGCCTGACCTCTATTGGCCATTTATTCACCTGCTAGCTTCTTTGTTGCTTAATGTTTTCATCGCTTTGACCTTCTGTTGAGTCTGGCTGGTCATTCTCCAATGCTGGAACAACCTGAACCCTCCTTCCTCTCCTTTCTGTCCCTGGGCTCCCTAATACGGGTGCAGAAATGCTCACAGCTGTGCTGATCATTACTACTTAATGGTTTCGAACCTCAGTTTGAACCTCAACAATCCTTTTATATGCCCCTATTAAATTCCCTACGGCAGCTGTTCCAAACTTATTTCTATTTTTTTCCACCCCACACATCTCTACTAACCCCTTCCCTCAACTACTTCAGAGAAAATGTGGAGTCATCAGGTATAAGCTCCCTCAATTTTCCTCTCTACTACCTCCAAAGATTCATATTTTTACCTGTCTGAAAGGAGGAAAATTCTCAATTGCTCTAATTCTGAACTCTCCATTTTATGCCTCATTCCATACCTTGCTTCATCAATTATCACTCTCCTCATCTCAATATATTGTCAATTCTATCCTATTAAAAAAAAAAGTAAAATCTTTCTTTAACCTTGCTTCATCCTTGGAACATGACTGCCTCCCTCCTTCTCTTTACTGCCAAACTCACCAAAAAAGCTGTCTGCCATCACTCCATTCATTGACCTCTGATCACTGCCCGGTGCACAGCAACTTGGGATCCTGACAGCTCTTCTCCTTAGACTGTCCTCTCAAAGGTCATCAGTAGCCTCTACATGTTAAGCCCAATGGCTTCACCATTTTTCATCTACATAATATGTCAAACTGATCTTTTTTTCTTGAAGCTCTCTCTTTCTTGCTTTTTGTGATACTACTCTTAGCTCCTTCTAAAGCCTACCTCTTTCAAGAGTCTTCCTCACTCATCTCTGTGTTGTTACTCAGGATTCCATCTTTGGTCCCTGTTCTCTACAATGGATCTTTTTTTTTTTTTTTTAGATTTTATTTATTTGACAGAGAGAGATACAGTGAGAGAGGGAACACAAGCAGGGGCAGAGGGAGAGGGAGAACAGGCTTCCCACGGAGCAGGGAGCCCGAAGTGGGGCTCGATCCCAGGACCCTGGGATCATGACCTGAGTCGAAGGCAGACGCTTAACGACTGAGCCACCCAGGCGCCCCTCTACAATGGATCTTAAACTGTGTTGTCTGCAGTACCATTTTGGATGCTAGGATATGAAGTGACACATTTGTAGGGTTTAACACCATTGATTACAACACAAGTACTATGACAGGAAAGCAATGTGTTCTAATGCCTGAAAACATATCCATAGTCACCACATTTTATGCATTTGATTACTCTTTATAAATAACCAAACTTCACTGGACTCCAAATTAGCATCATGTTTTTATCTCTGTCTCTTGTACCTTGCTTGATAATGTTCATCATGATCTCCTCAGACATCATTATGGCAGCATGACTCCTCAAATGTAGAAAAAGGAAAGGTTGTATACCAAATAAGGTTTGGTTACCCACTTGAGAAGAATTACCAGTGTATACAGATCAGTGTTCTACTCACTTGGGGAAATTTCATTTATATTTATAGCTTTCACAGTCACCTTATAACATAAAAGGCAATCTGACAATTTTTGGATCATAGTTAGACCAAAGATAAATTGTATGAAAAAACAACAACAGGGCGCCTAGGTGGCTCAGTTGGTTAAGTGACTGCCTTGGGCTCAGGTCATGATCCTGGAGTCCCTGGATCAAGTCCTGCATCGCGCTCCCTGCTCAGCAGGGAGTCTGCTTCTCCCTCTGACCCTCCCCCCTCTCATGTGCTCTCTCTCATTCTCTCTCTCTCAAATAAATAAATAAAATCTTTAAAAACAAAAAAAACAAAAAAAGAAAACATTGACTAGAACATAACATAAAAACCCAACCTTTTGTTTTCATTTAGAATGTATAGAGCTCTAGACACACAGGGCTAATACTCCTACATAACAATCTATTAGAGCTAAGCAGTGTCTTTTGGAAATATCATTTGCTTTCCAATTTTCTATAGTCCCCATTACTCCTTATTGTCTTATGCCTTATCCACTTCACTTATTTATATTACCTGCTTATCTTCTGTGGACATTTGCTTTGATGATGTGGACATCCTTGCTTATATCGAAAATTCTCCATTATAGATTTTCTAGCCCTATTTTCTAAGTTCTAGATTCATATTTCCAAATGTTCCCTGGACAACTCTACACAGATGTCCTCCAGATACCAAACAAATTTTTTCTCCAACTAACTCCTCAGCTACTTTCCACCATCTTGATTAATAACTCCCCTTGACCCTAGGCAGAATTAATTACCACAGCCCTTTGTTCATATCAATGATATGTATTTCACTGATTTTAATTAGCTGTTAATTATCTTCAGAATCTCAGTCTCCAGTGTTTTGTGCATTGCTACCTAGTCTACAGTACATACAAAGCATTTAAAAATATATTCTGAATTAAAATAAAATGTTTGGACACATTCAGTGGTGGATGGTAAACTTAGAGTTTCAATTTTTGGACCACCCTATTGTAATAAGGTTAAAATGTATTTCCCAATGTCTTGTTCCCATTAGTCCTTCTATGCTCTCTGTACAAAAACAGAATAAATTATCTCCCTCCTCCACACGACAGCCCTCCAAATATTTTTTAACTCTATCCCCATGTACCCTTGTTTCCGGGTGTCTGATTACAATCTTTCGTATTTGTGCCCTTTTATCTATTCCCACTGTCATGGTATTAAGACCACTATCATTTCTCACCCGGATTACTGCAAAAGCCTCCCAACCCCCCACTCCCTAAATCCACGCTTATTCTCCACAATGAAGTCAAATGAAAGCATACCATACCCCTGCTTTAAATGTTTCCCTTCTTTAGAGCCTTTAAGATAAGGTACAAACTCCTTAATATTTCAAGGCCCTCCATGATCTGTTCCCTGCTCACCTTCCCAGCCTGGCATCTTAGTACTCCCTCACTTTTACACTATGCTCCAATTATCCTAAGTGGCCTGCAAGTGCCTAAATTTGCCTACTCTGCCTCTGAATTCTCATGCATGTTGTTCACTTAGCCTGGAATGTACCCAATGCCGGCCTACCTTAAATCTATCTATTCAGGACCCAGTTACCATTTCTCACACACGCTATGACAGACCTGCAAAATGACACCTCTCAACCGGGGGAGATAGAGCAGTACATATGCATTAACAGTCTTACCTCAAGAGGAGGAAGTAAGGGATGCTGTGAGAATACATGGAAGGGCAGACATAGCCAGCCTGAGAAATGTATACAGATTTAATTAAACCATCTGGGGTATTTTCCTCTGACCTTTCTTCATTTGCCAATGTCTCCCTGAAAATGCGTTATTCAGATCTTAACACAATATCCCCTACGTGGTTAGGCCTCTGCAGGGTACAATGAGGAAATTATATTACCTGCTCCAATCATCACCAGGCCAAGGTGGCTTTAGCTTCAATTTCTTCATCTGTACAATAGGAGCAATACTGCCTTCTTTTAAAGCTGCTCTGAGAACTAAGTAAGATGATATATATAGCAACTGGCCCAATCCTGGCAAACAGTAGGTACTCAGTGAATAGGAACTATTCTTATAATGGAGTACAGCATTACCATGATCCATCTTTCTTGGAATCCTATAAAAAGTAGTCTTCTTAAGAATAGCAGAGAAAGTGAAAGGATCAGAAAGTTCTATTTTGGTGGAAACACAGGAGCAGCTAATGTCTACTCTGCCTCTATGTGTCCTGAAGGAATAGAAACAGAAGGGGCCCAGAGAAGTCACAGCAGTACGAAGCGGGTAGTGGAATCCCACAGACTAATGGTACATTTGGGACGGCTGTTAGAGACATCTGGAGCGCGCAAGCCACCGCTGTATTTACATTCGACATCCACTTCTACTGAACCCTGTAGCTCACAAAAGGTAATCAAAGTAACATCGGCTCCCATTTCCAGCAAAAACTGTGCTTTGTCCTCTACTCCAATAGCTACCAGCAGGTAGGAGACGCCTTCAGAAAGAGAATAGTATTATTGTTTTTGTCCCAACCCAAATTATTGCCGTCAGACATCTATGGATAAGGCAATTGAGGAGATAAAAGACTATTACTAAAAAAAAAAAAATTTTTTAAATCACAGGGTACCCAAAAGAAAATTTGTACATGACATTAGCCTGACTTCCTAGTGTTCAGAGTAAATTTCCCATGTCATGCAGGGAATCCTCAGTTTGTCCCTCCTATTGTGATTTACTCACTGATGACTCTCAACTCTCAGCGTTTCCAGCCGTGTGTTCTGACCAGGACCCCATGCACAGAGGGGAATCCCCAAGTGGGACAAACTTGTGTGAAAAGTTTTTGCTTACGTCAAAAATCCTCTTGCAGGGGATGAAAGCAGCAAGTGCAATGAAGTGGGAAATGGTCCTCCAGGAAGCTCTACAATCTCACCACACACAGAGCCTTCCGGTCCTTCCACAGCCACACCCTCCTTCATCTCCTGCCTGGACACAGCATGAGCCACCAACTCTGGCACCATGATAGCAAGAGTGATCTTTTTTTTTTTAAGTCTCAAGCGAATTTGGTAACTTCTTTTGTTTGAAATATTTCAGTGTCTTTACATTCCAAACTTGGCAGGTAAGACTGTGTGGATCAGGCCCTGCCACCACACTATTCCAACCTTGCAAGGATCTCCACTTCCACCATGAGCTTTCAGCCTTGTCCAAGCCTCCGTGTCTCTCTTCCACTCTCCTCTCCTTAGGACCATCACACATGCTCCTTCCTCTGCTGGGAACATTGGTATGTGTTGTATTAGCTTTGTCTGGTGACAGATGGTGACTAGACTTATGAAGGTGAGCACTTCCTAGTGTACAGAATTGTCAAATCACTATGTTGCACACCTAAAACTAATACAACATTGTATGTCAACTATACTTGAATTAAAAACAAAAATTTAAAATGAAAACTGCAGCTGGCATATATTAAGTACAGGGTACACGTATAATAATATTAATATTAGTATATGCTGCTTCCATATCATAGCCACAACCAGAGGTAGTCCTCATGAGAGTGCATCCTTTTCGGTTTCCTTCATCCAGAGATCTCTAAGTGCCCGCACAGGAACAGCCCGAAGTGATAACATGACTAGTTTTGAATGAATGGATACATTCAATTAAAAAGTTAATGAGTGAAACATAAAAGAAATCGAATCTTAGTGTTTTCTGAAAAAGTAAGACCCCCGCCCCTCTCCTTCACTCCCTGGTATTGAGAAACCAGCTGCTTCCGCACATCCCAGTTATGTATGCACATTCATACACACTCAAAAAAATGAGATTGGGGGTGTGGGATCCCATGCAAGGAGAAAGCCCAGAAAACACTGCAGATGTAGGCTCTAAACAGGCAACCTCTGATCCGTAATGGGAGGCAAGGTGAACTATATCTTGTCTAGTGAATTTTTGGATCTTGATTGGAGGACTGGCACTTACTTGGGATAGTTACGCACAAAATGATAGTCCATGAGACAAGACTGTGGGAGAAGAGTCCTTTTTGCATCTTAACACTAAGAAAGCCCTGTGCCATCTGGCAATAAGAAAGCTCCCTACAGGGAGAAACAGAGTTCATCTCAAACACTGTGGATGCAGAGGTTCAGGCTAGGTTTTCTGTCTCAGCCCATAGGACATGGATTTGTGCAGAATGTAGCCCATCACTCTTCACAAGCCAAAAATCAGTCCAGGGTAACTACAGGAGGGTATGAGGTTTGTAAATGAGAATCCACGAGTCTCAGGTCTTCTGGAAAGCTGGTACTCTAAAAAAAATCAGCCTTCATTCTTTGTAGCAAAGTGAACTATGAGCTTCCTAACCCAACACCAATGTGAGCTTTATCCTAGAAATCATTTCCTCCCTCTACTGAGGGCCTGGATTCCCCAGAAACACTTCCCATGATTTTCAAGTTCCAATAAGTGTACAGAATTTGCTTTGGAGGAGTAGAATCCTAGTTCTTCAAAATGCCTCAGAGCCACCACGAGGACTGACTTTCAGCATCTCCACAGCAGGGATATATACATGGTAGCTACTTCTGTCTCTGTTTAAGCCAGCTTTCTTTAAACTTAAAAAGCATATTCCTCAAAAACAAAATCCCCATGCTCTATTTTGAAGCATTAAAAATTAAATGACTTAAAAACTGTGACTAAACACAAACTAAAAACCAAAACAATATTAGAAAAATATATATATATATGTATTTTTTACTCCAATCACAAGATACCAATGTGAATGCTGATGCTGCTGGCTTGGTGCAAACTTTTTTATCCTAGCTAGGGGAGATGGAAGAGCGGGTCCTACATCAAGTTCAAAATCAACCCTCTAGTACAGCTTTGTTTTTGGAACAAGCATCCCTCTCCCCTCTTCCAGATGTTGACATCACCCTGGGGAGGACACTGCCATCACTCCGAATCCTGCCCCTTCTTTGAGATTTACTGACTTAAACCAAGAAATGTACCAGGTCACACTGACCAGGAAGACCTTGGAGAAAAGCCAGTTCTTTCTAAAACTGGTTTGATGCCAGCTCCATAAAAATGAAGGCAGTCTATATCAAATCAGAGAGACTTTCCAGCTCAGAAATAGCGAAGCATAAATGTTTCCCTGGTGAAATTCTGTTTAGTGCAGGCTCTGTTTACTGGCTCATCAATTAAAGCTGATTGAATAAATGCCATTTTATTACAACATTCCTGTGGTCCTTCAGGGGAAGCAGCCCCTGGAGCCAGACTCTTCAGGTTCACGCTCTTCCCAAATGTGTGGCCCTGGGCGTGCTCCTTTAACACTGTACATGTCCGTTTCTTTGGGTGTAACAAGGGGATGATAACAACACTTTCTTGTTGAGTTGTGAAAACTCAAATGAAATGAACCACTTTGAACCATTTAATGAGCAACAACTGCTCATTAAATATCAGCTGTTCTTGTACACATTCATTAGTCACTCATAGGTTTGCTTCATTGAGATTTTAGTTCTTTTTCCAAAAGAAACACATCTCGATCTCCTGACCTACAGAGAGGAAGCAGGTCAGGGCAGTGTGGCTGCTGGAACAAGCATTCTGCATTCCCCTTCTGGCTCCACCATTTGAACACTGCACTGGGAGGTTTTTTAACCTCCCTAGGCTTCCGCTTCCACAACTGTAAAATGGGGGGTTATCCATAGTATCGCC
This sequence comes from Neomonachus schauinslandi, assembly GCF_002201575.2. Taxonomy (NCBI): domain Eukaryota; kingdom Metazoa; phylum Chordata; class Mammalia; order Carnivora; family Phocidae; genus Neomonachus; species Neomonachus schauinslandi. The sequence continues at coordinate 22,905,063 of NC_058411.1, forward strand.
AACAGTATAGAACTGCAGTAGGATATTGTGGGATATTTATTTAATACCCCATGCCCAAATGAAACAAAGTATTTGAGTGCTTCTGCTTTGTAAACACAGGAGAGTCAAGGGAATAGGAAATCTCTCATGTGACTTGGAACACATGAGGTCTGCAGTGGCGTTGGCTCAGGGCTGGGTGTCTGTGGATCTGGGAGAGAACAAGAAGCTAGGTGACCTTGGGTATGTGACTTCAATGATCTGGGTTTCAATTAAGTCAATAATAAAGTGATTCTGCTACAACCCAGCCCTGAAATTCTGTGAATGGATGCATGGATATTCTTCTGTAGATTTCCTCATGTGTGTTGTATATATAAATACCACTTGTCTTGTATATATTGCCTATCAGATCCTCGTCCAGTCCAGGTCTGTTTCTTCTCTTTCCTTAACACTACTCCTAGTAGATCCATGTGGCAAGTGCAACATGGCACGTTCTTTACATGTGGACTGGGGTTTTGCTTTCATTTCAGTTACTGTGCTGCCATCAAGCTGGAAGATGAATGGGGATGCATCAATTCTTGGTTCAAGTGTTTGTACCGACATTGATTTGATGTGTGACTACAAGAAGATTAGTTTAATTGGTGCCATCACCTCTCTTTTTCATAGGACATTACCATTTATGATAATGTTAATGAATTAGAGTTTATAATGTGCTTGGAAAACTCTGAATGAAGAGTCCAACTCAAGTGGAAAGGGCTATCAATTCAATTCTACAGGAGATAACCCAGGACAAGACAGGCACAGGAAAGGCAAAGAGCAGAAGCCTAGAAATAAAGGGCACTTGTAAGAGATTCCCCCTGGAGAGGCTTCACAATGGAATAATTTATCTGGAGGGCAAGGTACAGGCTTTAGAGAGATATACATAATTAATTAAGGGGCTTTTTATTTTAATGTTATGATATTCCTATTTCTCTGCTCTCCAAATGATGGCCAACTGCAGAGCAGAAATTCTAATGGAGGAAAAGAGTATAACAAGTAATTTGGACTCAGAGAGACACTCCTAGAATCAAGAATAATTCATATATATGGTACAATTCCATAGAGTGAAACACACGATTTTAAGTATACAATTGGACGCATTTTAACAAATCAATATGCCCATGAAACCAACACTTCCATGAGGACACACAACAATTCGACCACCCCAGAAAGCTCTTTCATGTCCCTTCTTGTCAATACCCACCACTCATATGCAATCAATGTTCTGATTCATAATATAGATTAGTTTCGCAGGGTTATTAAACTTTATATAAATGGATTATATAATAAGTACTCTTTTGTGTCTTTTTTCTCCAATATGCTATACTGGTGTTGAGATATATACATGATGCTGCATTTATCCACAGTTCATTTTTATTAGTAGTAGTATGCCATCATATGAATACACCATGTTTTATTTTTCCACTCTCTTGTTGATAGGCACTTGTTCTATTTCCAGTTTGAGGTTACTGCAAAGCTATTATGAATGTTTTTACATAAATATTTGTTGTGAATATGTGCCTTCATTGCTCTTGGGTAAATACCTAAAAGTGAATTTGCTGGATCCTACTTTATATTTATGTTTAGGTATATTAGAAATTGCCAAACAATTTTCTAACATAGTCATACCATTTTACATTCCCATCTGCAATGCATAAAAATTCCAGTAGTTGAAAAGAATAAATAAAAAAATAAAGATGAAATTAAAATTAAAAATAAAAAAAGAAAATTCTAGTAGTTCCATGTTCATCAAAATTTGGTGCTGTCAACCTTTTTAATTTTCACAATCTTTTTGAGTATGAAATGATACCTTGTTGTGATTTTAATATATATCTCCCTGATTACTAAAGATGTGGGACATCTTTTCATATGCCATTTGCATGTATTTATGGAATGTCTATTCAATCCTTCTGCCCATTTTATATTGAGTGTCTTTTTATTACTGATTTGTAGGAGATCCTCTATATATTCTGAATATAGGCCTTTTTTAGATATATGCCTTGAAAATATTTTCTCTCCATCTATGAGTCACCCTTTAACTTTCCTAAGGGTATCTTTTGAACAACAGAAAATCTTAATTTTGATCAAGTCCAATCTACTGATATTTTCTATTATGCTTACTATGTTTGTATTTTCTCCAAGAAATCATTGTCTCCCTCAGAAATGCAAAAATATTTTCCTATATTTTCTTCTAGAGGCTTTATAATTTTAGCTATTGCATTTAGATTTATGATCCATCCCAAATTAATTTTTGTAAGACTATAACTCAAAACTCTTTTTTTATTATTATGTTATGTTAATCACCATACATTACATCATTAGTTTTTGATGTAGTGTTCCATGATTCATTGTTTGCATATAACACCCAGTGCTCCATGCAGAACGTGCCCTCTTTAATACCCATCACCAGGCTAACCCATACCCCCACCCTCCTCCCTTCTAGAACCCTGTTTGTTTCTCAGAGTCCATAGTCTCTCATGGTTCTATAACTAAAAACTCTTAACTCCTGCCAAGTCTGAACTACTTCAAAGTAGTCTAGGAGAATGACTTCTTAGATACCATACCAAAACTAAAGTAGGTTGTGGTAATAGTGTGTGTGTGTTTGGTTTTTTGCTTTGTTTTGTTTGGGGTTTTTTTTTTGGCGGGGGGAGGGAGGAAGGAGAGTGGAAGTTGCTTTTTTTTCCTTGCTACTCTCCACGTATCTCATTCAAATAAAATCCATGTCATAATATTAGGAACACTCATTATGTCAGGGACCCTTCTTAGCGTTTTACATGTAGTAACTCACGTAATCCTCAAAATCCAGAAAACTGAGGCCTAGCAATCAAAGTAAACATCTCAATGGACACACCGTAAAGATGTAGCTCGGCTAGGGTTCAGACCCAGACAGGCTGACTCCAGAGTCCACAGAAGTAGTCACTATCATACATTGATCAATTCTGTCCAAGTTAATATCAACAAACTGCTTCAAGATATAATGGCATAAAAGTTTATGGAGTGGCTATTGTGTCAGACATTATGCTAGGCTTTTCTATTTTATCTCACAGAATCTTCAGAAATACCTGGGTAAGCACCCATTTTCAGGTTTTTATGGAGGAGGATATATAGTCCCAGAGAGCGAAGAGCTAGAGCCAGGTCATACAAGCAACAGTGGACAGTTGAGCCCAGGTTGTCTGATTCAAACCTTGTGCTTCTTCTGCCATAAAGCCCTGCGTCTCCATAGATTTCAGTCGTAGAGCATTGGAAGAAGCATGTGGGGAGGAGTTGGACAGAAGAACCAAAGCCAAGTCAGGTCTACAGCATGTGTCATCTCAGCAAACAGATCAAGGGAATGTTTCCTGTCTGGGAGCATGTCCTAAGGTCCAATCCTTGATCCACAAGCACACTCACTCTTGCCAATGTCAGCTTACGGGTCTTGCTCATAGAAGGAACTTATCCCTTTCAAACTGCACACACATGTGCAAATCATCAGGCTCTCCCTGCCCCTCGCTATTTCCACCCCCTGTCCTCTCACAAGGACCATGACAGACCCCAGTTGTGATCTCAAACTCAAGACCATACCTACTGTTGTCAGATTTGGAAAGCAGGGTTTCCAGAAATGCCAAAAGGTGCTACGTAAGTTTTATGTCGCCATGTTGCCTAAGCCTGGATTAACAGGTAGAGGCAGATTTTGACATATGCCCCCAGAGCCCTGTTATACTTGGAGCTAAATGACAAAAGAATAGCTGTCCCCTGAAGTGCTGGTTTGAGACTCTGTAATTACAACAGTGGTCACAGAAGAATCTGGAAGGCCATGTGTCGGGAGAATATTTTTTTTAAAATCATATTAGGGGAGGAAGAGTAAACTCCATAATAATGATATGGCTCTGGTTCTCAGAGTTCTGGGACACAGAGGAAGTTAGTTTTGCCCACAACCCCCTGGGGAGATGATGACTGTGCTGTACAACTGTCAAGCACTATTCCAAAAGACATAATTCTGGGGTGGGACATTGGCTCAGAAGACATAATTCATGGGGCAAGAGGAAGGGGGAGGGAAAGAAAGCTCTGAAACACTCTCGGGATCTCGCTCCTCAAAATTCGGTTGAAGGACTGGCAGCATCAGCATCTCCTGGGGGTTCGCCAAAGAATGCAGATTCTCGGGTCCCATCCAGACTGCCTGAATCAGAAACTAAACAAGAGCATCCTGATGATTCCCATGCGCTCTCAAGTTTGAGACACACCAGCCAAGGACATATATACCAAGAGGCAACTAGAGGAGGAAGGGACATCTGTAAAGGGTGTGTTCCTACTTCCCCGGTGTCTCCCATAAGTGTGTCCTTCCAGGTACATCATTTCCTTTGCAATTCTCTGAGCATCAGTAAGCTGGAGGGGCCTCTACCATGTCATGTGGATCACTACAAAAGCCTGCTCCCTGGGGATCTGTGAGCTGGCAAGGTCTTCTTAGTTGTGAGATTACTTTGATTTGTCAGGCCACCACAGAGAGGACAACCACGGGGACCCTTTGCTCTGGGTGGTTTAGGGGAAGCCCTGCCTCAGGGCTCTGAGTCACCTGCAGTCCCTGCAGTTCCTCTTGCTAGTCATTTTTGCAGGGCATGATTCATGGGGCAAGTGGGGATGCAGGCTTATTCTTTACGGTCCCATCAAGCTGTCATACCTCTGGCAAACAGGAAGGTGCAGTGCCTGGGATTCGGGTTGGCCTTCTCTGTTTATGACCTGTTCTTGGTCATAAATTTGGAGCGGGAGGGCAGAGTGATTGCCAGTTGTTGAGAAACTGAATAGGGAGACGGAGGAGGTGAAGGAGGAGGGATGTGGGCAATGCCGTGAAAAGCAAACGTGGAGCTGGTGTTCCCTCAAGGTCACTTTGCTTCTGCAGAAGAAAAAAAAAAAAACCCACAAAAATGGATTTTCTCATTTTCTATACATCTGTGCCATTATGAACACAGATTTGATAAAGTTCTGGCCAAAAGAAGGCTGTTGTTTTTGTTTTTTAAGACGCCATGGTGTTTACGAGAAGCCTAAACAATGAAGCATAAAATCAAAAGCCACTATAGGAGTTTTCTCATTGGTTCATGGCCTGCAAATCAAGGAGATGATTTGTGCTTCATCTGATGGTGGCTCCAGGAGGAAAGAATGGGAGGAAACAGGAACAGTGGGAGGAGAAGGAGAAAAAGCTAAGGGGCTAATCAGAATGTCCTGGATTTGTCCCAAAAGAGTGTATGAAACCAAAGAGCTAATCACACTGTGTGTGTCTGTGTCTCTGTGTGCATGTGTGTTTGCGCTTGTGAGTCTATTTTCTGAGATACAAAACGTGGGAAGTATTTGGTAAAGAAAAAATAAACATTGGCTTAATAATAACAAGCCAACTAATTTTTCAAAAATATGATCAGCAGTAGTGATAATTAGAGCAAACATTTACTGAGCTCGCAGCATGGGCCAGGCAGTGTGCTATCTGCTGGAACTAATTTGTCTCATTTCATCTCTGCCACAACAGGGTAAAAGGGTGCGATCGTCACTCCCCTCATCTCACAGATGAAGGGAGACTGAGATCCTGGAAAGTCACTTGGCCAAGGTCACATAGGTAGTAGGTAGCAAATCCTGAACTCAAACTCAGGGGAGGGGACATTGGCTCAAAATTATATGCATAAACTACTGCCTTCATCAACTTCCTATTTGTCATTTGGAGACATTAAGCCACTAAAAGGTCAAAATGCAATGTTTTCCCAAGAAGAATCAGAGATTTATGTTGGAAGTCTGTCTTAGAAGAAGTCCTAGCCTTGCTGAGCATAACTAGAAGGAAGGAAAACAAAACAAAACAAAACAAAACAAAACAAAACAAAACAAAACAAAACAAAACACACAAACAAAAAACAGTGGTCTTATTTTAAAGGGGACAAAATCTAAGGCAGTGACTCCCACTCCAGGGGACATTTGTTAATGTCTAGAGACATCTTGCACTGTCATGACTGGGGGAGGGTGCATCTAGTGGGGAGCATCCAGGGATGCTGCTAAGCATCCCACAATGCACAGGACAGCCCCACAGCAAAGAATTACCCAGTCCAAAATGTCAATAGTGCTGAGGTTGAGATATCTTGTAGTCATGCTATATTCAGAAAAGATCCTTTGCAGGGTTGCTTTCAATTTATTTCAGTGAAAATGAAGGTCTCTCAACCACAGACTGCTGTGCGAACAGAGGCAAAGAAGACCCTTTTTTTACTGCCACTTTAGAGAACTGGAATCCGGCAAGTGAGTCAGGCGGTTCACACTCACAAAGAAGCTCAACATGCACTGCTTGCCTCTGTAGAAATGCAGCCATCCATAGCCTGCTGTAGCCTCACATGACATCAACTGGCCCAAGACCGACATAGAAGAGGTAGTCCAAGACCACAGGTCCCGAAACGCTATAAGCCAAATGAACCTCACCAAGTCTGTTGCCCCATCTTTACAACCTAGTAGTCCTCAGAAAGAAAAGATCAGGGAAAGGGCCCTGGATGGCTCAGTCACTTAAGTATCTGCCTTTGGCTCAGGTCATGATTTCAGGGTCCTGGGATAGAGTCCCACATCAGGCTCCCTGCTCAGCGGGGAGCCGGCTTCTCCCTCCCCCTCTGCCACTCCCCTGGCTTGTAGTCTCTGTCTCTCTCTTTCTGTGTCAAATGAATAAATAAAATCTTAAAAAAAAAAAAAGATCTGGGAAAAGTGCATAAGTATCTAATTTCAGATGCTTCAGCTACTTTTCTAGCAAACCTCCTTGTCAGGCTTAATAGGATGGAAGGTCATAGCCCAAACTGGCTTTACTCAAGTAAATAGTAACCTACTAAAATCCTTGATGCTAATCCATATTAACCCACCCCATTCCCAACTTCCTGACTCATGCCACCGTCTTGCTTTGCTTTCAAATCTACTGGGCACTCCCAGTCTCTAAAATGGATATTTGTCAAGGATTATAGGTAAGTTGTCTTGGCACAAAGTGAAGAACCATAAAGATGCCAGGGAAAAGAGAACCCAGATGGCAATAAATTGGAGGTGCTTATTAACCAATTCACTTGGTTGGCCTTTTGACAAAATTTCATATTTTTATGGTAATTCCCACCATTTCATTTTCTTTAATTCCTATTTCATTGTCTGACCGCTTGATTTAACACAGGATTATTCTAAAAAATGAATTCTTAACTTTTTTTAAGAGGTGGGAAAAAAAAAATGAAATGGCATTTGTTTGTACCATACCTTCTGAAGCTTGATTGGGCAGCTCACTGAGCGGAAATAAAAGATTTCTGACTTTGGCCAGCCATTCCACTGCAGTGATAATTAAGCAAAATCTTACCAAAAAAAAAAAAAAAAAAAGTCCCTTTGCTGCATTTTGCATCCTTTTCCCCTGCACTAGATGCTCCCTTTCCAAGACAGCAGGACAGACCATACCAATTTGGGAGAATTTGTAATATCCCAGATGGCAGAACTTTATCGTTAAAGTGAGCAATTTTAGCTATTCCCAACACAAAGGCACACTTGCCATATCTTTCCTATTCTAATTTTCTAGCCAACATTAAGAAGAGAAGGAAAAGAATACTTTCTCTGAAGATAATCTTATATTTCAAAATTAACCCATAGTTTCCTCCCACTTATTATGTATACATACTAATTTTTATTTAAAAAAATAGAAAATACAGTATGAGCTTTGGAGTCAGAGAGAATGAAATTCAAATCTGGGTTCCACCAGTCAGGAGCCCTTTGACCTGGGTAAATTATTTAACTAGTCTTAGCCTTGGTTTTCTCATCCAGGAAATGGAGGTAATAGGAAAACCGTATGTTAAGTATCCATCCAATAGGCACTACCGCAGGTGGGGTCAGACTCTGGAATTTCAGTGTGTTTTCCCCTTGTGAGATGACTCCTCAAGAACTTAGACTAAAGCTGGCTTACCTTGTTTATTGCTCAATGGAAAAGGAGGCATCAATCAGCCAAGCCTTACAATTCCACAGGTAGGGATCCTGGAATAACATTCAGGGAATTGTCTGCATGTAAGGAAGACTGACAGGCCCCAACACAATCACTTTCCTTTCAAAAAGGTAACCACACCACAAAGAAGAGTGGGATGTGTTGGTAGATAAATGAAAAGACCCTCTTCCCTTTTGATAGGATTCCCCCCCTCCTTGGTTTCCTCTTGCTATGCTGATCTGTTTCTCCATCTTGTTGTTCTCCTATGCTCTCCCTTTCCTTTTGCTTTCCCCTCTGGGCTACATTTAACATTTTCTAGTCACTTGCTATTCTGCTAACCTTTTTTCCCTTCCCATTCTTCTCTTTAAGTATGCACTTGCTAAGTGACACCACAATTCACCATGACAAACTTCGGAACATTAGGGGATCTGGCTAACCCCGAATCATTACTTAATTTATATAAGTCTCTGTATTAAAATTATGACTGGCAGTAGCACCTTTATGCTGTGAAAATGATTGAAGGGCTCGCTCCTCTTTTCACATTACTTCCATTATACACTTCATATTGTCCTTTCTGCATAAGCTTAATGTTCTAGAGAGAAGTGATCTTAACTTTCCTCACTGAAACCTCAAGAAGCGGTTAAGTTCACTTCCAGGTCTTTTTATGATAACAGCAATTTTAAGAACAAAGAGCCTGAGACACTGATGACTGAATGATGTTTTGGAGTCTCCCAGAACCCAAGGTTATGCTGATACTAGAGCTTATCTCTTGTAACCCTAAACCCAGCACTTTAGGAACAAACTACTTTTATTTATTCCTAGTCTATAGGCCCTTTTCTGAAAATGTCATTATCTGTCCTAATTATGGCATTACAATGGGTCTGCTCCTTGGTTTTAAACAACCTTTCCTGAATTCAGCAGCTCACCTAAATGCAGTTACGATCTCCATGGATGAAAGTACCTGCTAAACACAAGGTTCTTTGACATACATGATTTCATAAAAAAAAATTCTAAGCCATAAATTATTATCCTCACTTAACAACCAAAGAAACTGAGATTCAGGAGGGGAAAGCTGATGGTAATGTGCCTGGATTGAGATGGCTCTCAAAAACATTTATTAAACACATGGTCCAAAATCAACAGCTATGGACAGGAAAGGTCAGAATTTGAACTCAAGTCTTCCTACTGTTACATCGATGTGTACCCTATACATTCCTACTTTTGTGTGCTTGTTCATGTTGTTTCCTCTTCCAGGAATGCTTTCCCCACAATCTTTGTGTATTGAAATCCCACCTATGCACCAGATTCAGCTCTCACATGCCCTCCTCCAGGGACAGTCTAAGATTCCCCTGATGTCCATTCATCCTTCCTCACCCATCATCATCTGTATAGCCACTGCATTTTGCCCAAAACTCTCTTAGAATATTTCAGAATTAACCACAACTTGAACAGACACACTTTTCCTAAGATTAGAATTATTTTATATTTGCACCTCTCTGGGAACATCTATTCATCTAGCTATTCACTTGTTTATGAAATAATTACTGGGACTTAGTATGTACAGGACACTGATGCGTATGGGGGTGAATGAGTTCGGCAGTGTTCTTACTTTCATGGAGTTGACACTGGAGGCCAGGATGGACAACGGGGGCAAAATAATTACAAAATGTGATCACTGCCATAAAAAAAAAAGCTTTGGGGTGATGACACAGAGGGTAACTGGGGAGGCTACTTGAGATGAACAGAATACTTCTCAGGAGTGACATGTGATCTAAGGCTTGAAGACGGAGAATAAATAGGTGATGAAAAGATCATAGGAAAGGCATTACAGTCAGGGGACCTGGATAAGCCCTGGACTGGTGAAGAGGTAAGAGAAAACTAAGAGCGAGAAGGTCCAGACTAGAGCCTGGAGCGGGGACAGGACGGACAGATGTTTATCTCCTACACGGCAGCGGACAAATGGTGTGGTGCAGAATGTATATTTGGAGTCAGGCACAACTGAGTCCAAAACTGCCTTGTCCCTTACAAGCTGTGTGACCTTGGACAAATTTCTCAATCTGATCCCTGATATCCTTATATAAAGAAAAAACTGGAGATAATGAAAGAAAAACGATAAAGGTATCAAATAGAAACTGTGTTGTATAATGTCAAGCTGGAAACCCCTATGGGTTCCGACCTGGGCAAACACAGAGTTCTCAGTAGGCATGGTCACTTGCAGTGCCTTGAAGCTGATGAAAAGGCAGGAGAACACAAGGCCTGCCCTGCTAAGGCCCAACTGCAAGACAGAGGCACCGCCATATTCCATGGAGATGGTGTCAAGTTTTGCAATTAAGCTGGGGCCTCTCCTCAGAATGCAGAGTTGGGTTTTGGTGCTGTCACCCTGTACCACATTGACAAATGAACACAACACTCTCAAATGCTGACTCTGGTTTCTGAATTCTAAAAGTAGAACACATGCAACAATAGGTTTCATTTTTCCCTGAACCCAATTTACCATCCTCCTCACGTGCAGTAGAGACGGCCTTCCAGGGCTCTCAGTCACTCACCGAAATGAAAAAAATCACACTTTATGCCAAATAAAAAAGGAGAATTTGTTCAGAGATCAACACAGAACAGGGGAAGGGGAGGCCAGGGATACTGTTCAACTGTGGCTCTGCTGACCAAGGAGAATCAAGGGAACCTCTTCTTGGATTTCACTTTGATGTCGGTAGGGCTTCTTGATGCAAAGGTAAAGTGTAAAGCGCGTTTTGTAACACTCCTAGAAGATGAAATCAGTCATTCATGCCCCAAAATAAAATGAAACTATAAGCAGTCAACATTAATTACCTGGAGATGAGAACAGTAAAAAAAAGCATACTCATTGTTGGAGGTAAACTCAGAAAGTTAGAGGCAACTTTAAATGGAAAAACAGAAATCTGTGAGAAATTTTGGCCCTACAAAGAGAATCTATTATTTTTAAATGAATAGCCACACTCAGAAAATTAGGTAACAATATTTTTCTTCATAATTGAAAAAGTAATCCATTTATTTAATATTCTTCTAACACCACTTTCACGCACAGCAAAAATCCTCCCTCCAGTATGTTATAAAGCTTAAGTCTACTAAATTTTACCAGCAGAGAATAAACTGTTTATCTGTTCTCTGTCTTTTCATTACATATTTTTATGCCTTTAGGTCTCTGTTTGTTGACTGTGGGGTGTGGGGAAGAAATAATATACTCAACGGTTTTTCCCAGATAAATACCCTATAAATTGTAAGTAATAACTTCTTGTACTCAATGAAGATTCAATATATTAGAACAGGTCTGGATTTTTACATGGTGGTATTTACTGACATTAATAATTATATGGATTTACAAATAACCACACACACCCCCTTCATAGAGTACTTTAATTAACTTGTCCAGGATTTAGAATCCCGACAGTCTACGAAGTCAGCAGGATCATTAAACCCAATCATATTTTCAACCTAACCTGATATTTCACTAGAGCCATTCAAATCAATTTACCCAACAGAGACATTTGTCCCTGGCCTGTCACCACAGCCCGTACCAAGCGTCCTACACTTCTTTATCTTTTGGCAGGGCCATCATAAGCGAGCGACACAGAAGGTGATGTATGAGAACTCAAATAAGTCATAAATCCCACAGCCTGTCATCTCCCATCAGGCGGACTGAATTTACGCCCACTGGCCTTGGCAATGGCTCTTAGCTCAGCTCTGAGAAAGTCAACTTAAAATGACACACTCTGTTAGGAATGAATCTCCTCTCAATGGGACCGGGAAGAGGGAAAACACAGAAGAGAAGAAGGAATGGGGAGATGTCAGGACACTTTTCCCTCTAATTTGGGTGGAGGCCACCAGCCCCTTTTCCCTTTAGAATGAAAATAACTTTCATAGAACAACATTCATTCCTGCCTCATCCCTCTTATAAAATGACCAGAAATCATCCATTCTATTCTGCCTTCTAAGTGGAGTGAATGGTATAGAATTAAGAAGGTAGCAAGTGGTACTCGGGTACTATGCGGCTAGCATATTACACGATAACAAAGATTTGCCCAAGGAACTCAGAAGCATCAGGCATCCTAAGGGCACGGTGAATAACGGAAATAAGTCCTACAGATGTGAGAACCTTCTGCTTGTATGCATCTGTGCGTGCATGCACACATACATGGGCTTTTATCACAGTTTTGGTTAAAAGCAATGTGTTTAGAGTGGGAGATACGTCAAGGCCGAAAGGTCCTATTCTTTAGGTAAAACAGCCCCTCTATCATATGGCATCTTCTGGGGACAGGATTTTATGTAAGAGCTATGTCTGTTTCTGGTGGGGAAGCTATACCACTCACTTCCTCATTCCTCGCCTAAAAAAAGCAAATGTTATTTGTAACCCAAGTAAATATAAACCAAGGTGATCTTGCTTAATAAGAAATTAGGAATTTAGAGTAAATCAAAGATACTGAAAGTTTAAAAAAGGGGGGGGTGAAATAGTGGCCAGCAATTGTTTAAGACACTTTTTCATACCTCTAAAAGAAATAGGAATTTTGCCATTCATAATATATATTAAAGTTAACCCAAGTAACTCCACTCAGCCCCCTCTTCCCTTCCATTCATTTTGATCGTCAACAATGCCATAAAGACAGCAATCGTGCCTTCTATGTACATCTCATTATCTATCCTTCTTAGCATACATCTTGAGGAGTGCAATTTACTTCAATGTCACCAAGAAAGCCAAGTCCCTTCGGGACTGTCATTATCATAAACCGCAATCTGCTGCCAATTTATATGTCCTTATCTGTTCCTTGTTGTAACTTCCTTTAAAAAACAAAACAAACCCAAACAACAACAACAACAGAATAATGACCAAGTAGTTTAAGTCCTGGTTTCCATTCAATCCTGGGCCTTTTCCATCTTTCTTGCTGCCTTGCTTTGGCCACTGTATTTACCTATGACTCATCCAGGTCATGGAACCAGGGACAGAGAGAGAGCACACCTTACCGTGCCCCCTCTCCATCCATAGGCACACTATTGCCACCATTGTGAAGAGCCTGGCATACCTACACTTCACTTTGGGAAACTGCTTTTTCTTGTTTCAGCCAAGACACCAGAACAAGATCATATTAAATCTGAAACAACCCATTAGTTATGGTGTTACTTTAAACAAGGAAAACAACTTGGCGCTATGGAATTTTGCTATAAGAAGTTGGAGGTGGGAGAATATCTTAGCGACTATTATATAAACAATCTACTAATTTCTGAATTTAGTAACTATATCATTATATTTTTCTCACCTATCCTAAAGCAGCTGGTAGTTTTGAGTACAGTGTAACCGTCCTTTAGCATGGAAAGACTACCATGTAAAAACTGAGCGATACTTTTCGTATTTCAAAAAGAAAAATGGTAAGACAAACAAGAGTGATGATGATTAATTTTTCCCCCTGGAAAGGTTTAAATTTAGGCCAATAAAGTTATTAAGCAGATATTAAAATACCACTATCAGAGTAAAACTATACACACACATGTGCGGTTTATAATTGTTTATAAAATAGCAGAGGAATGATTAGGTCCATTTATCCATCCCCCCCAAAAAACCTAGAACAAATTGCATTTCAAATTAAAAGTAGCAATACTTAGACATATAACTAGAGAGATACAGAAAATATTCAAGATTAATTTGGGGTTAATGCCCCCTGGGCTGGTGATTTTATTGCCTGTATTTCTGTTCCTCTGTGTAGAAAATGGAAATCACATAATTTAGACAGAGTTAGATTTGGAAGTTAGAACCTTTGACCACATGTGTCACTTGACATAGAGAAAGGAAATATGATACAGTCATTGACCAAAATGCTTTGAGTTTCTGGGACTAAGATGCTCTATAGCATAAAGTATATTTTACTAAAAAAATCTATGATTTCTATGAATATGTACATGTAGGCGATGGACATAAATAGGACCTGTTCTTTTCACATGAATGGCTGTCAAAGGAGAATATCAGAACCATTTTCATGAAAAGGCCAAATATGGCATGTTTTATATAATGAAAAGAATACATTAAAATCCTCGTGAAAATGAAAAATGAGACAAGGCTGAAGAGTGAGGCCTATTAAAAGGACAGTTCTCACTTAAAATAATTTATCTCAATATCTTCGTTCTTAACCACCGTACATGAATAAAACTTTAACTTTACTATTTTCTGTCAAATTTATTTTGCCTGCTGACCTTTTTCAATACATCTTTAATAGTGTGAACTTAACAAATTTGCTTCCATTAAAAAAAAGTTTCACATTTATAGGAGAAAAGGGGATTTTTCTTAAAAGTGTAAGACAGCCAAAGTTAAAAAACTTGGTGTTAGGGTTTGTGAATTCCTCCCCCCCAATTATTTTAACGTGCTATGTAAATCTGATGTAGAATTCTTAGACATGCCGTGATTGATAATCTTACCCCCATGCCATCAGGAAGAGGTTCATTTCATAAATGAATTCCCTATTCGTTTTCCAAGATTGTTTGCTTATAATGTGGAGTCACAGAGAAGCATTTAGAATAGTGATCCTAATACTTAACTCCTGTTAGATTCAACCTGAATGCTTTATAAAAATCCTATTCTATACAATTCCAGAAGTTTCCCTTCCTTTCAATAAACATGTTCATTTTTTAATAAATCTGAATCATTGCTTGTTCTAAACTCTCAGTTATCAGAATGTATTCTTAAACCCTGTAGAACACTAAACTAGAAAAATATTATTATGTGTAACAAGATTACCATTTCACCATATTTGCATATATGCACCATAATACTCTATTTTTCATAGCACTTTACACTTCACCCTTGCTTTTCTGTCTTTCTCATTTGATGCTCTCAACCCCACCTACAGAGGAAGGTCAGATGGCTTCACTCCCGTTTCACAGATGGAATGGGGAGGCGGCTCAGTGACCTGAGTCACTGGTCTAATAATTTTTCTTCTCACAAAATAAAACGTCTAAGACCTTACAACTTTTAACATGCATATTTTAAAAACATATAAGAAATAAGGACCATAATGATGACCCCACATATAATAGTTTATGACTTACAGAAGTGACATTGTAAATGGTGGGCCTGTAAAAGTTTCCATTTTCAAAGTGTCCTCCACCTGGGGTCAAACCAGAACCACAGATCTTAAACATCAGGGAGCATAAGAACCATTGTGGACCTCGGTACAAATACAGGTTATTAGTCTCTTCTCATGGACTGTTGGATCATTAGGTCCAAGGTGAGTCCCCTGGAATCAGTATTTTTAATAAGCGACCCAGATGGTTTTGATGCAGTTGATGAGAAATCCTTAAAACTCATATATCCAGGGGCGCCTGGGTGGCTCAGTTGGTTAAGCGACTGCCTTCGGCTCAGGTCATGATCCTGGAGTCCCGGGATCGAGTCCCGCATCGGGCTCCCTGCTCGGCAGGGAGTCTGCTTCTCCCTCTGACCCTCCTCCCTCTCATGCTGTCTCTCATTCTCGCTCTCAAATAAATAAAATCTTAAAAAAAAAAAAAACTCATATATCCATAAACCTACTGAAATTCTGGGTCTTGTCTTTCTTTCTCTTTCTTTCTTTCTCTCTCTCTCTTTTTTTTTAGGATCCATGTCCAGCATGGAGCCCAATGTGAAGCCCAATGCGGGGCTTGAACTCGCAACCCTGAGATCAAGACCTAAGCTGAAATCAAGAGTTGGATGCTTAACCGACTGAGCCACCCAGGTGCCCCTTGCCTTTCTTTTTAAAGGCACTGTTCCTGGGGTGCCTGGAATCTGCTTAAGTTTCTCTCTCCCTCTTTCTCTCCTCCCTTTCTCTCAAATAAATAAATAAATCTTTTTTTAATAAATAAATAAAAATGAGTAAAAAGAGGCACTCTTCCTGATATTCTTTGCTCAGAAAATACCTCTGGGAGGAGAAGTAGAATTATATAAGTCCAGAAGTAGAATTAATAGCTAAAGCGACTCTCTCTCAATGGCTTCAACTTGCTATATATATATAGGGCGCATTCAGGTTCCAGCTGAAACTAGTCTCTACCCAGAGGAAGCCTTTACTGGGTCTCACAAGCTCCTGACACAGTCCTGGGACCAAGAAGGAAAGAGATAAGCTTTGGTTACAGCAGCTCTTATTAGTTCTGACTTGTATTTCCCAAACTGTGTTCCTTAGGGCACTATAATTGGGTTTCTCAATATACTAACAAAGGTGGGCTCCATACTCTCAAGTATTTGGGGAACTCTTGGTTGTGCATGCTTCTTCACTGCAGTTAGAACTGTGCTAATCAGGGCACCTGGGTGACTCAGGTCATGATTCCAGAGTCTTAGGATTGAGTCCCGCATCGGGTTCCCCTCTCAGTGGGGAGTCTGCTTCTCCCTCTACCCTCCCCCCTCTTATACATACTCTCTCTTTCAAATAAAATATTTTAAAAATCTGTAAAAAAATAAAAAATAAAAAAAAAGAACTGTGCTAATCAAAAACGCAACTCTTTAGGAGAGACATAGCCCCATTTCCCTACCTTACTTGGCCATGTACTCATCATTCCAGATATACCTATGAACATCTGGAGGATACCAGTATTCCACAGAAACACCTGCCTACTCTTAAACACATATGCCTTTAGCATTCAGATATTTAGTCAAATAACCCAGTTTAAGTTACTCCTTTTAGTGGATTCTCACTTTAGGTTTGTTTGTGGAGGCAGGTTTCCTGAACACACCCGATGAGCCAAGCACTATGCCAGGGGCTACACCTACAAAAATGAAAAGGGCAGAGTTTCTGCCTCAAGGTGTACATATTGTGGGAGGAAGAACAGAGAACTAAACAGGTAAATACATGCTGCAAAATGTTATGACAGAGGTTAACTCTGCACCTAAGAGGGGCACGCATCCTGCCGTGCAGGAAACTGGGAAAACTGATTCCTGGCAGAGTCAAAAGTCTGAGTCCTGAAGGTCAGGTAGGAGTTAGCTGAGGGAAGGGGAGGAAGGGAACAGCATGTGCAGGTTCTGGGAACTCAGAGCAACCCAGGAGAGAATGAGAGAAGGTCGGTGTGAAAGAAGTCTCTACAGGTGGAAGTGATAACAATAATTAACATTTATCAAAGGTTACTGTTTCTCTACAAATCACCTTACTGGTACTAACTAGCTTTCATTCACAGCAACCCTATGAAGCAGATGACATTATCATTCCCATTTCACAGATGAAACAACTGAGCCAAGAGGTAATATCACATGTTCAGGGGCACAAGGACAGAAAGAAGGGAAGCTAGGATTTGAACCCAAACTCTAGGGCTTGCTCTCCTACCTACCACTGCATACCATCCTGCCTCTCAAGATTAGTAACAGGCAGAAAAAAAAAAAAATCCCAAATACCATGCATCAGAGCACAGATTTTATCCTAAAAAAAAGAGCCATTGATTAGTTTTAACCAGTATATTACTACTAAAGCTCACAAAGTATCAGACAGAGTTGGCTGCAGTGTAGAGAATGCAATTCAGTGAGAGAAGAGTGAACTCCTGGAAGCCAGTCCTAAGTGGGTAGATTTAAAAAATACCATGTGGGGTTAACAGAACAAGGAGATTGGTGGATGTCACCTTCCTCTCTAAGGCTTCCTCAGGTCAGACAGAGCAGGGTCTCACAGTATACACTCCCATAGTTTTTTGCCACTTTGGGCCAGTTCTGTTTATGGTAGAAACATCATTAGCTGAAGCAGGAACAGCAGACGATAATCAGCTAAGAGCTCAGTAATAGCAGAGATCTTAGTAATACCCTCCTCCCTACCCCAGCACAATGACCGTGGAAGTATATGCTCAGTGACTGTTTGAGGCTCAGCATTTCACTCAGTTAAATTGAATTCAACTTAATTACCAAAAATTTTAGGAAGCTTGAAGGTCTTGGAGGTATGTCCCATCTAAAATATCAAGTACCCTTCAAGTATCAGTTGCCTCGACTTGACTTTTTAATGATGTATTAATGTCTTATTAAGGTTAAAGGGGTTCGTGGGCGCCTGGGTGGCTCAGTTGGTTAAGCGACTGCCTTCGGCTCAGGTCATGATCCTGGAGCCCCTGGATCGAGTCCCGCATCGGGCTCCCTGCTCGGCAGGGAGTCTGCTTCTCCCTCTGACCCTCCCCCCTCTCATGTGCTCTCTCTCATTCTCTCTCTCTCAAATAAATAAATAAAATCTTTAAAAAAAAAAAAAAAAAAACAAGGAGAGAATCTTTTCCATCCATCTCTAAACAGGAATTTGTCATCCCTGAAATAGAATCAAGAATTTGCATGTCAAAGTCTCATAAATCGTCCCTCTCCAGCCTCTTGACTTTTGGGTAAAGGAGCAAGCACTGAAAGTGACCTCGGGCAGCCCGCTAGGAGGTCTGCGTCCTGCAACCATTCATCAGCTGAGTGGTTTTGTTCACATAACTGTCCCTGTTTGGATTTCCTTTTGTCATCAGTGAAGTGGAGGGCCAGAGGAGAACAGCTGTTCCCAAGCCTTCTGAGTTTAAGGGTCCCTTTTTAAGGGATTAAAAACAAACAAACAAACAAAAAAGACACAGCCACTTGAAAGCTATCACACTTTTAGTACTTTAGCATCTGTTAATTGAGACAATACAGACAATTAAAATTTAGTAAGATTCAAATATGCACTTCTATTCATTCTAATTTGGAATTAGTCTAGCCTTCCAAAAAATAATATATAAACTTATGCAAAACAGATTATGTATTATTAATTGGATTTACAGATAATACTTGGATTGCATATGGGTTTATAGATTGTGTACAATAATCCTGGGATTCTGTGCCCCCCCTTCCCTGACTCAACTGGAACGGCATTTATAATTGTCTCCAATGTCTCTTTCTACAGCGGACTACATGGTGGGGGTGGGGTGGGGGCGAGGGCAGCAGGCCGGGATGCAAGTACCTTCAGGGCCACTCAGATAACTGGTGAGGAAACGAACTCAAGAGGGTAACAGTGAAGAATGAAGAACTGTCTCCTTAAAAGACAGCAAATGTTACTGGCTCCAGCAAGCAATGGCCTTTATGGGGATACCTGATCTTCATTCTAAATCTTACCATTTCTCAAAAGAATTCAGTTATCTGGATTTCTTTTTTTTAATGCTGGCTCAAAGACTTAAAACACGATGAGCCAAAAATAGCATGTTTGTAAGACGGAATTTGGTCCACAAGAGGACCTTTGTGTGAATTCTGGATAATTAAACTTTTATAATTTAATACAATTGCCTCAAACTCTGATGAGAAAAGCCCATGAAATAATGAAGACCAAACACTGAACTTCAAGTACAAATATTTTTAAAACACAAGGGCATATAAAACAACAACAACAACAACAACAACATAAGGACATATAAACTCTATTTCTCTCACCCCTTACATCAAATCCAAAATCAAATTCTATCAGACCTACCTTCCTTCAAAATACACCCCCAACCTAATACCATCTTACCCAAGTCAGCGACATCCCTAGCCCAGCTAACCTGTCACCCTTCAAATGGGTCTCCCGGCTTTCATCACCATCCCCACCACCTGTATTCACAGCACCCAGAACCATACTTTAAAACAAATACATTATTTCACTGCCTTTTAAAAAACATCCAATAACTTACTCTGGTCAAAGGTCCTACCATTGTCTGGCACCTGTCCACCTGTCTGTCCTCATTTCCTATTCTCCCATTTGCTTCCTTCTCTCGAGACACATCGGTCCCCTTGACATCCCTCTAACACATCACTCTCACTCACCTCAGAGGCTTTGCACTTGTGTTCCTTTCAGATGGAATGCTCCTCCCTGGATACCTACAGTGGTTGGCCATTCCTTTTATTTTAGCCTCTGATCAAAAGTCACCTCCTCTGAGATGCCTGCCTAAATATCTGAAAGCATAGATATGCTTCCCCCATCCTACCATTCTCTAGCCCTATACACAGACTTAGTTGCCTTCACATTATCTATTACGACTTATATTATCTGATAGGATACTGTATATATTGTTTGTTTTCTCCAATTTATATGCAAGTTCCACAAGGGCTGGCATTTCTGTCTGTTCACTTACGCATCTCAAGCCTCTAGAACTGGCACAAAATTAAGACGCCATTAATATTTGCTGGAAAAATGAGTGAATGCATGAACATAAAACCTCTGACAAAGCAGAAGGCAAATACAAGTTACAATGGCGATATGTCTGCAAACATTATCTGACAGTCTGCCTTATAATATCATAATCATTATTATTACTGAAACCAAACAAATGGATGCTAGATGGTTACAACAGCTACAAATTAACTGTAAGCTTCTTATGATCCCCTGGGGCAAGTCAGACCATCACAAATTCACTCAGTTGGAATATATCAGACGTGGATTAATTGACATGTTGGATTCCCTCCATCCCTCTATCTCTCCTTTCCTCCTGCCCCCTTCCCTTCCTCCTTCCTTCCTTCCTTCCTTCCTTCCTTCCTTCCTTCCTTCCTTCCTTCCTTCCTTCCTCCTTCCTACTTTCTTGCTTGTTTCCCTGCTTGTTTGCTTTCTTGCCTTCTTTCAAACATATTTATTATTCTTTTTTTCTATGTCATCTTCCCCTAGGGACCTCCCAGCTTGGCTGAGCATAGCTCCATGCCTACCCCTTATGCTTTCTCTCTGGAGTGACTGTTGCACTTGGACTAGACCAGAATTACATTTGGAGTGGATGAAGCTGTAAAAAAAAAAAGAGCAAGAGAACTGGGCCCCTTCACAATACCTTCTTTATATGGCAAAAAAGCTTCGGCAGCATCTGGATCAATGGACGAACTGAAGTCTTCTTCATATACTTTGCATCCCCCTGAAATTTCCACCAATGACTCCCCTCTATCACTCAACATCTCAGCCAACCCTGACCCTCCTCCACTGCAGAAATCTGGAAATCATTTAAGTGTACTTGTGCTCTTCATCTGTCATTTCCCAAACACCAGTCATTTATACTGCAGTAAACAGTACATTAGCCACCAGACAGTTCCTAATCTGTCATCCTTTTTGTTAGATCCAGTCTATCTGTTCAACAGAGGGGCTGCTCAAAAAGACTTCCCCTCGCTAATGAGGAGCCAGGCTTCTAACCTTGCTCACAGTCTGTTCTTGGGCAAGGTGGGTGGATGATGCTGCAAAGCCCAAGCGTGACCGCCTTGCTCTTTGTGATTGCCCTTTTCAGACACTGGTTTAAATAAGACATTTAAAGAATATTGAAGGAGAACTCCAAAATAAAGAAGTAGACCATTTGGCTATGCAATGGTAGAACTATTCATTTGATTTTGGCATCTTATGTTACCAGCCTAGCTACTAGCCTACTAGCCAAAACATGAAGGGAATAATGAAGAAGAAGAGACATGAGGTCATCATGTTTTCCAATGGCCAAAGTAGTGAACTGGATATCAGGATTCTGGTCCTATTTCTGCCATTAAACTTGGGTATCACTCAACATTCCTGAGACTCAGTATTTTCATCAATAATAATAATAGCTAACATTTATTGGGTACCTAATACATGTTATGGTAAAAGCTTTATACACATTATCTCAAATATTCTCCATAACAGCTCTATGAGATAGATAATATCACTCTATTGTATAAATTCAAATTTATACCATTTATACTTTTATTTTATTTATTTTTTTATTTTTTAAAGATTTTATTTATTTATTTGAGAGAGAGAGAATGAGAGAGAGAGCACATGAGAGGGGGGAGGGTGAGAGGGCGAAGCAGACTCCCTGCCGAGCAGGGAGCCTGATGCGGGACTCGATCCAGGGACTCCAGGATCATGACCTGAGCCGAAGGCAGTCGCTTAACCAACTGAGCCACCCAGGCGCCCTATATAATTTATACTTTTAGAAGTGACTTGCCCAAGATCACAAAACTAGCAAGTGATCAAGAAAAACCTGATGTTCAAGTGTACCCAATTCAAAGACAAGGTCTAAATCAAGTTTTTAACATGTGGAGGGGGATTTGATCAAAGCTGTATTCTCTCCCTTAGAATATAGCAGAAGCAAAGAAATGACATATACAACTTGAGAGAGTTCAGAGTCTGGACACGACAGCAATGCCCTTTCCAGAGCTGAAGTTCTATGACCCTGTGATTCTTATGGCTGACCCCTTGGCTGCATAATTAAGCTGGTGGCTTGACCCTTAACTAAAGAGGACAGTACATTCTAAAAGCCTAGGTCCACACTGTACTATATATGCCAGGGCCATATTTCAGGCAAGTGACAGCTAAATGGTATCACACAGCAGCAACCTTCAATTCATATTAACCTGCACCAGCATTATAACCAGCAACTAAAGGTAACAGGATTCTTTATTCTAGATCCAAGTCCACGTCCCCCAGCCATCCAGTCCCCCAGCTGTTCCCTTTTATGTTTTGCTTTGTTTCGTAAAGATAGTCATTTAACTTCCTGTCATCTTCAGCTCCTAATTGCCACAACCAGATGGAATAACTCACTGCTGGGTGAATGTGAGACTATTTCATTCTGTGACATTGACCGAGAGAGTCCATGTCCCCATGGGAGAATTCTGATTGAATCATTTGGTTACTATTCCTCCCAACATCTGGCAGGGTTTTGCTTTTACTTTTATCAAAAGAAAAAGAAAAATCCATGGCTTTTCAACATATTTGCGATGGATGGACGGATAGATAGATCAAGTTTTCAATTAAAAACTACACACACATGGGTTGCTGTACCAAAAAGTTTTTTTCTAAGAACTTCAATAAAGTACATGGAAAATTCTGTTCTGTTTTTGTGAGGAGTGGAAGGGAGATGGGTTAAGAATGTACTCTACAGTATATATATATATATATATATATATATATGAAATGTTTTCCCCCCCGGGATCATGCATGATTCTTGCACATGTGCCTCTTCCGCTAGTCTTGCTAATTAGATAGAGCTCTGCAATTCCCTCCCACTAAATGTCACTTTTCAGAAGCAGGGTTCCTGTATGTGATGAGGTGATGGGACTATATGGCTGACAGGCCCACAAATCATTATTGATCTTAGTTAAACATCTGCAATATGTGAGTTATTTTCACATACCTCAGTATCCACAGGTCAACACCTCCACCAACATTCAGAGAAGATTTCCCTTCCTCTCTTAATTACAAGATAAATAAATCTCAAACACTTCAGTGTAGTTCCATTACTAAGGCAATCCTGTTCCCTATGGAAAAGAGTTTATGGGGACTAGGTAGTGGGACATATCATCTCCCTTGATTCAATTCAAACAATTGCTTGTTTTTATTGTCTTTGGGATTTTTCCCTACACCAACCAGCGCCCCAAATGGGAAGAGAAAAGGGGATGGACATTTACTGGGTACCATCTATGTGCCATAAAATAGGCTATGGGCTTTACCTCTTTTAATAATCACAATAACTCAAAGAGGCAAGTGTTTTATTAATGCAACTGTTTAGCAACTTAGATAAATAAGTCACTCAAGGCCACATGGCCGTGGTTGTGCATTTGATAATAAGCCAATCTGATGACAGTGTTCATTTTTGCTATTGTTTTTACTCCACTCTTTCTCCCATCAAAAAAGGATGAAGCATTATTTTAATGTAAGGATTTATTCCGTAATCTGTGCTATGGCTAATACTCCAGGCTGGTTCACTTGATACCAATTCTTGGCCACATTTTTCCAGTCCTGCCTCCCTTATGGAAGCTTCAAAGTCCAAAACTCAATATCCCAGCTTCCCTTACAGCTAGAGGGGGCAGATTATATAATCTGACTTCACTGGCCAGTAAGATATACCTGGATTTCTGCTGTGGCATTACCCCTGGCTGGAGGTACAGCAATTATCCTGTGACTCGAAGGCAATAATCAGGAGGCCAAAAGCCAACAGACAGAGGATGTTGAAGCAGAAAGACAAGAGCGTGGGTCCCAGCGGCATAAGGGCACTTGCACCATCCTGGACTGCATACTTCTGGACTTGTTGCTACTTAAAACCATCCACTTCTAACCGGGTAAGCCAATGTCAGTTGTGTTTTCTGGTAGTTGCCGCTGAACAGTTACCAATCACTAAAGAAAATAATCCAACTTTGGTAAGGGGCATCTTCTGTAAGACAGTTTCTATTGCAGGTGTATATTAAAAAAGACTATTTTATAGACCTTTTGAGTTTAGAGAGAGTGTTTAAGAAGGGAGAGATCAATATGAGCAGGAGAAGGGAAGATAAATTTCACAGAGGAGGTAGAAATTGATCTGAATCTTTTAGAAAGCATAGGGAAGGAGGCAGCTCTTTAAGTGGGGCACACAGTGTGAGGAAAGTTAACAAGAGAAGAACATGCCCCACGTGTTCCAGGGATAGTGAACTCAGCCATATGACTTAAAGAAGGTTAGAGAACTAGGACGGGGTAGGTTAGGCAGGGCTGTGAAGCCGGCAAGCAGAGAGAATGGCGACAAGCCCTGAGCAATCATTAAGATGGGTAGCAATGCAGCAACATGGTACTCAAGGTAGTAAATCTGACGGTAGCGCCCAAGGCTGGTTGGTGTGGCAAACAGCTGGAAGCTGAAAAACAGGTAGAAGGGTATAAAAATCTAGATGTAAAAGGATGAAGAGTCTGAGAAGGAGTAGGAATGGAAAAGAATAGATAGATGGCAAAGACCTTCTAAGAAGGATTCCACAGGATTTCGGGAGGAAGGCGTGGACACCATAAAATGCTGGTAAAGTCTCAAGGGGCGGAGAATGGTGGGGTGTTTCAAGAGAGAACCGGGAAGGGCAAGGAGAACTGGCCTTGCAGGCAATCAGAGGCAGCTCCGTGCTTTCCATTTACACCAGGGGACACCATGCCTCTCAGAGAGGTATGGAGAGAGAACCAGGCCTGCCTCTATGGACGGCTGTGTTAGAAATGGCATATTTAGGGGCTCCTGGGTGGCTCAGTCGGTTAAGCGTCTGCCTTCGGCTCAGGTCATGATCCCAGGGTCCTGGGATCGAGCCCCACATCGGGCTCCCTGCTCGGCGGGAGGCCTGCTTCTCCCTCTCCCACTCCCCCTACTTGTGTTCCCTCTCTCGCTGTGTCTCTCTCTGTCAAATAAATAAATAAAATCTTTAAAAAAAAAAAAAGAAATGGCATATTTAATAGTTGCTTAATAAATACTTTCTATTGCTGTCATTAGTATTTGCAAGTGGAGAAGGTAGGTGAGCTAACTCATTTGTAGGAGAAGAATTTCGCCAATGAGTAGGATTTCCAGAATCTTTGAGAAACTGACAGTACTGCTAGCAGGACTTCAGATATTATAGGGACAGTTTTGGGGATAGCATGATACAGATTACAGTGTTATACCTAGCCCCAAAAGGGCATCGTGACCATGTCTGTCTCTACAGATCATTAGTGGCAAAATGGCACACTAAATTTCCAGGTGCTACAAAAGTCTCAGTTGCCCACAAAACATATCCCTTTCTATTTTTGCCCCACTCCCATACCTAACTGGGATAGTGCTCACTGCTCTGTATGTGTGGATTATGGCATGGAATAACTCGCCATGTTATTACATGATCACAGAAAGCATTCGTTCATTCTGTGATCTCTGGGGTTGCATTTCATTCATTTACTTGTGTGTCAGGAGATAGGGGAGAAGAAGGAGGAAAGGAGGGAAAGCGAAGGGAAGATGCTTCCCAGTGGTTTCCCTAATGTTATATGAGGTGCTGTTTAGACAGTAGATAGTAGAACCTTCTGTGGGTGAGAATTCATCTTAAGTCATTTCCTGGAGTTTCAAATGAAGAAGCAGCAGCTCACATTCTTTTTAAACACCAATAATTGCTAGGCACTGAGTTACAGATCTACCTACTCCAGCCTGTCTAACATTACTGTACGTACTGAATGATTCCTGGTAGGTGCTACAATAACTTCACATAAACTAAATGTAGACTACCTGAAGTATGAACTTTGCACTATCTGTCCTCTCTGCCTGGAAGACCTTTCTCACAACCATGGGTGTTTCTTCCCTTCGCTTTCCCTCCTTTCCCCTTGAGTTTCTTTCCCTTTCCTCTTCCCTCCTCTCCAATTTCCTTCCTTCCTTTCTCCTTTCCTCTCCTGCCCTCCCCTTTTCTTCTCCCCTATCTCTACTCAAATACCTCTCCCTCCAAGAAGTCCTCCCTGATCACCACCTGTCCCATTCCTTCTCTCTTTACTTGATTTATTTTTCTTCAGAGCACTTTTCTTTTTTCTCATATGATATATGTGCGTTTGTTTAGTACCTGTCTCTCCCACCCAATGAGAACTTCAGAAGTTCAGGGCTTGGTCTATTGGACTCTCCCAATCCCTCCAGTATTCTGAATATGACTGGGCATACAGTAAGTTCTAAACTCCTATGTAAAGAAATATACCTAACCCACAAAGATACCACGAATCTGTCCTCAACTTCTAGAAAACAACATTCCCCAAGCAGTTTCAACCCCTAGGGTCAGAGAAGAGGCTGCCACTGAGTGTCCACCCGGACTGGGTCAGAGGCCTACTGCTCTCCATTACTTGGAACACTTAGCAGGAGAGGTGCCCGGGACCACACGCCAGCTTTAATTCCTTCCCTATGGATTCTTGGCAACTGGGGCCCCGTAATTTTTCTTTTCCAAATGGACTCCATGCAGTTGACACTTGCTCAAAAGGCCTCTACCCTCTGCTTTATAACAAATAACCGATTACCTAATCTGAGGTAATGTGGACTCTGATCAAGGCTAATGAAGACATGGTGTCCGAAATTCTGTTTGCAGCACATGGTACCATTAGGGAAGATTAATCACCTTTGAGCCAGCACCTCTGTATCCTGGCTCCAAGCATCCAGAGAGAAAAGAGAAGCATCCATCACTTCATCCAAGCAACACCAAACACGGCTGTGTCCAATCCATCGGTGGGGGGTGGGGGGGGTGGCGGGGGTCACTGACCGACTACAGCAGGAAAGTGTCCAGATAAACATGGAGACAAACATCCCCATGGTGCTAGAGAATAGCACAGAGTGCTGAGGAAGTTACGGGGTAACCGCTCCTGCAGTTAAATACATGTTCCCAATAACATGGAAGGAGAAATCCAACTTCTGGCCTTTCAAAGACCATCCCCTGATCCTTCTATTTAGACATGAACTCTGACAAGACAGAAGCGATGTTTGTTTTATCTGTGCATTTCGAAGTGATTCCGACAGCACCTAACATATCAATGACCGTAAGTGGAGAATCGGAAAGCATTTGTTAGATTCCTATTTGTGCAAAGTGCATTGAATTAGCTCATGTTCTTCAGGTTTGGTGCTTTTCTTCTAAAAGCCTGCAGTCAATGTGAAAAGGAACTGTATGGCAATTTCTAGTGCCCTACTTTTAAATCCCTAAGAAAATGTATTAAAACATTGTTTACCCAGAATATGTTAGGACTTGACCTATTCTGGGTTCACAGTATTTCTGGAGTTTAGATTCCTTAACTACAAAAAAAGCACCCTAAATGAAAAACATAAAACCCAACAATTTTAGATAACATATATCTTTGTACAATTGCAGTCCACTGTCACCAACAGCTGTTGCCCAGCTAAACACACAAAGAAATAGGAACAGTTGCTAGTCATATACCACCCCTGGGACTGTTGCGTCCCTACCCCCTTGCCCCTGAGTCTTGAATCACCCACCCCTACAGCACAAAGTGGGCTGACCTTGCTGACCTTCGCAACGTCTAAGATGATGTCATTGACATCTACACATTCTTTACTTATTCTATGGCATGGATTCAAACAAATGGATGATCGTGTTTAAAATAAAGAATCTTCAAAAGAGTTCTATTATATGATGCTGCCGGTGTTTAGGTACTATGGGGCCACTTTTCTAATTATTCACATAACCTTGCATTTGTGCACTAAGAACCCATTGTTTATGTCACCTTTTATGGTGCTTATCACCGTCAATCTAGTATTCGAACAAACTGTGCACTCTCATCCTCTCCACGAGATTGTAAGCTCTTGAAGCATGGGCTGAATCACACTCATCCACAGATCCCCTGAAGTGTCTAGCACTTTCCAAGTGAATAGAGGCACTTAATAAACATCAGTAGAATTGGATTTTTTTGAAGAGACCATACATCAAAAGAAGTAAAATGAAATTAATTTAATTGAAGCTTATTAAAATGCACTTTCGGCTCTCCCTCCACCACACAGGAAACTCAAGCCAGCATGAGCTGGAGAGCATCTTCAGTATCAAAGACTATTGTTCTTTAGCCTCTTGCTATAACTAGGTGACATGGTGATAGTTAAGGTCAGAAAGTCCTGCACTTACAACCCAAAAATGTTCCCTAATAGGCTGGGTGATACTGAGCAAATACCTTATTATCATTATCATTATCTCGCTTTCCCTATCTGTCAGATTACAGTGTGGTTATATGGATTTTAAATGGTATAAAATATATATCGAGTGTCCAGCATAATCTCTGGATCACAACGACCATATATGTCTTTAAAAGCTACCAACCACATTCTGTGGCCAGAATTAAGCTCCTCTGTGGTATGACCTGAATCTAAACTTTACACTATTAAAGAGTGCAATGTAAAGATCACATATCTAAATTGGAAACTCAATATTTAAAAGAAGAAGAAAAAAAGAAAAAAGACTAAGACTCCAGAATTGAGCCTACAATATGGCAGACGTGGTTAGAGGTTATTTCCATGGTGACGTCCTTGTACACAAGATGGATTAAATGGCTTCCTCCACTCAAGCTCAAAAGAACAAACTTTGTTTTTAAATGTTGGGTTTCCTTTCCTTTCCTGCTTGACCTAATTCAGATCTCTGCCTCTCTACTCAAGCTCACCACTAGCGCCTTCAGTATATTTCACTAGGAAATGTGAGGCCATCTCTAGCCTAACCCACACCAAGCTTTCTCCCTCTGCTCTGCCTGTGGTATCGTTCCTCTGACCAAACCATCCACCTTGCCTTTCCTTCCACCAGCTCTTACCTCCTTCATGGCCTACATGTCTAATTCTCTCCTTTCTCTCTGTCTAGATACATAATCAGATCTTTCAGATTCAACTATAATCTTCAGCTGCCCAGTGTCTTCCCTCACCACTTTTCTTCAGGACCTCCCAGTCACTCCTGACCCCGGTGCTCTCACCGTGGCACTGACCAACTCTTACTCCCTTACTAAAGTCGTCTCCCACTTGCCAAACTCAGCAGGTTGTTCTCTCCCAGGAAGAGAGGATTCCGACATGATTACTCCTTTCTTTGTAAAGCTGTACTCCGTTGGCTTCTGTGTCACTGGGATGCTCTTGTTCTATACCTTCCTGCCCCTCCCTCCCTCTCTCCATCAACGGCCCTGCCTCCTCCCAAGCACAGGCATGGTGCCCTCTCTCACTTTGTTCCACTTCTACTCAGACATCCCTTCCTCACAGAAGTCTGCCTCAACCACATTAGCCCGGGCCCTGCTCCTTCTCTCTTTATTCTGCTTTGTCTTCATAGCAATTATTGCTGTCTTCATTATATATGTTTATTTATTTATCTGCCACTAAAAGCTAGTTAGACATCAGGTTATTGGGAAAGATACATAATCCCTTAATTTACAATTGAGAGTGAAATGTGTGCAAATCATAAGAGCAGTTGCCTTTATTGGAGGCCTCGATACGTTCCAGGTGTTGGAACAAGCTGTTCCTCATTTCATCCTCTAGACCAGACATCCTACTGCAGAGGTTCATTACTACCGTGAGAGAACCCAGGGCGAAGCGAGGTAACTGACCACGCTGCATGGCAAAGGGTGGCCTTGAACCTGGGCCACTGTCTTCAAAGCACTTTTTGCTCCATCACCTGTGCTGAAGGAATGAGGGCAGCAATTAGTTGGAATAGAGATTAGAAAAGAGAACTATTTTTCCAGCTCTAGTAGACAGGGAAAGCCTGTACTGAGTAAGGAGTTAAAAATTAAACTAGTCTTGAAAGATGAATAAGATTTTGATAACTGGAGAAACGATGGGGAGACAGAGGTTTGATGAGCAGCTATAATTCCTGAGAGCCAGGGCAGGAGGGCCCAATATCCTGGAAGCACCTGGATATTTTAGTCACCCTTGATTTAGAGAAGGACGATTTTTATCCTTAAACAGACCATTTATCCTCTTGGAAGCAAATATTGAGACACAAGTAATAGGTTTATTGGACTATTTTTAAAAATCTATGTCAGGGAAGACAGAAAGTATCTGAGAAGTCAGGATGAATATAATTACTACATATTCATTTACTGATCTACTTATTCATTCTACATATATTTGTTAGGGGCCTACTGTCTATAAAGGACAGTGAGAGATAAGAAGATAATAAAACACTGTCCACAAGGAGTCCACAATCCTATAGCAATAAAACAAAAGTATGAAACGATCATAATGGTAAAATTATTATCAGAGAGATCCCAACAAAGCCCTCTAGGACCTCAGACAATGGAGAAATCACTTTTGATGCACACAGAGGGGGCAGAGCTAGGGAGGGTTGAGGGGAAGTGGTGGTGTCAGAGAAAACTCTGTTTCTCCCATAAAAAGCTTCTTGTGTTTTGTTTTTCATAGTTTTTTTTAATTTTTTTTCTCTATTACCAAACCCTTTCATTATAAGAAGTGCCTGTGTAAGTTCATCAAAGGGTTCTCTTTATAGCAAAGACTACTGACTGTTGGTTTCAATTCTTCGCCATAGAATTTGATTTACTGTGTAGGTGCCAAAATAGCTTCACCTGATAATGAGAGAAAATGCCCACAGACCAGTTTTCAAGTGCTTCTATGGACAGAAGCTTCTGTTCCTTCTATCCTTTTCCTGCAGCCTCTCATTTAATCCCCAAAGCTTCAGCCCATTGTTAACAGAGAACCTTCCATGCAGACTGTGTCTCCATCACGCACATGCTATAAAATGTCTAAGCTACTCAAAATTACTGCGGTAATGTACTTCAGTTCCCCCTAGTGTATTGTGGCCGACACTAGTCCTAGTCCCAGATGGACCTGTCACTTGTCATTTGTCAGAGTGACTTTCCCCATCTCCCCTCCCAGCCCCCTGAATGACTGCAGGAAGGACTATCACAGTCTGAGTCCCATGGTGAAGTGAATGCAACATAAAAAGTAGATAACTTGAGAAGGAGGGGTAGGGGAACGAGATGATGAACCATGAAGGAGGGGTGGATGCGGTAGGAGGACTTGCATCTAAGGTGAGCCTACGTCCATGGGGCTAATGCGTACTTTGCTGTGGACTCACAGGGAGGGCTTCGGGGGGAATAAGAAGAACTGCTCATAATCACAGATTACAGTTGCTCAGGTTCATTTAATTAGACAAGGTGGAGTTAAGCACGAATCCCCAAATCCCCCAGATCAAGTTAAACTCTCCCACTGCGTGCACCTGTAGCACCTTGAATCTCTCCTTTTGTAGCATTCATCTTTCCTGTAGCTATTTATTAAACACCTATGTTCTCCACTCGATTTCAGGCTCTACTAGAGCCTATACTGTGTCTGTCATTTTATGTGCTAGCTCTTGCATCTAGAATATTCTTGGTGTAAAGTAGGTGGATGAAAATATTTGCTGAATTTGTTTTAAATTTGCAGGCACTCTCACTAGCTATTATAAGTGGTTTCCCAATTATAAAACTATTTCCCTTGCACAAGATTTTTGAGCCTGGCGATCATGTGTTGCTGCAGTTAGGGCCTGGAAACCAAGGCAGATTTCAGAGAGACAGGAATCTTTAAACCAAAAGAAAACCAGATGTGAGCCAGAAGTGAGGATATAGATATTCCAGGTACGTAATGTAGATGTGAAGCAGGTGGACTCAGAGGTCCTGGATGTGTAGTAATGCACAGATTTCCTCCCCATCGCACAAAGATGCTGTGTTCAGCCTCTGCCACTTCACAGCAAGCTTCCTCAGCTTGTGGTTGCTATGTTAGGCAGGATTCTGTATCCAGAAAGAGCAAAGAATGGACATGAGGGGACATGGGTGAGGAAAGAAGGGGAAAGACACTTGCTTTGGAAAATTACCAGCAGCCAAAGAAGAGTGACCTTTCAGATCTGGCCCTAGCCATCGAGGAGCCACTTGAGAGTACTCTTCAAGAGGAAGGAGTAGAAGGCCAACAAGATTTTGAGGACAGAGTAGCTATCCACACCAGAGAAGCCAGAAATCCTAAAGTTGAAGAGAACTGATGTCCTGTCCAAACAACCCAGGAGAACCTTAATGAAATGGCTCTCTGCTGTAGGACACTGTTTACTGGTCTGACTGCTGTGCTCAAATGTGCATCTACAGTTGACATCACGTGGCGAGGCCACATCCCTTTAGACAGAACACAGAGCTTCTCCTCTAGGTCATGATTCTAAGTGTCAATCTTCTTGAGATGAGCTAGACCTTGAAAGAAGAAGTTAAGAGTGGACATTAGAATAGAAAGTGAGGTGAGCCTTGGAATGGAATCAGCAAAGTCCTTCTCCGGGCTTTGCTATCTTGCCTTTGAGGTCAGAAATCTAGTCATGCTCAAGGATCTTAAGACAAAGGTAGTCTCTGACTGGGAGAAAGCCCTGTAGGGACCCCAGGAGAGAGGACCAAGTCCTATGGGCTCTCTCTAAGGAGCCACGGCTAGTAGCCAATGTGCTTCTCCCCCATGATTCGGAATCTATCAGACAACGCTTAAATACAGCAGCCTGTCTCAGCTGTGGTTTGCAGAACTGAAGAAAGACCACATCTGAGTCAAAGCAGGAAGGGGGCAGGAAGCAGTGATTTTTGAAGCTGGTATGGTCATGGCAATGGAGAAGGGGATTCCCAGGGACAATGAGAGGTCCAGCAGCCCCTTGCCGTAGGGAGATTTTCACTTTTCAGCTCACTTGAGAGAATGATAGTGTCAACCATCATTGATTCTGATCAAATGGATTTTCATACCAGGTCTTAGGAACTTGTGATTCAATGACCTATGAGTAGTGCAGGTGTAAATGCCATGAGCGCATGGAGGATTTTTACCTTGTTTCCCATTTTATCTCTAGTGCCAAATACAGTATCTGATACACAGCAGGGATTTTATAACTAGTTGAACAAACTAATAAATGAATCTTATATTTTGCTTTGTGTATCAGTAAAAAAAACAAACAATATTTATAAGTAAATGAATGCATTAAAATGAACATTCACTTTAGAGACATATAAGTCATGTAAGGTGATTATTATAGATTCTCTTGGGTTGAATGATCAACAAAGTATTGGTCTGGGAAAACAGGTAAATTCTGTGACTATTAAATTATTAAGGAAAAAGCAGAGCCAGTTTAATGAAGACCCTGATTTCAGCATCTCATAGTCAACAAGGTGGTTGGTATAAACTTTAATGTGAATAGAAATGCATTCAGCATTTCAAGAACAAAAGCTTCTTTGGAAGAAGTTAATAATCCCTTTGAGCTTATTGCCTACCCACAGAAAATGAAGTGGGCTGTTCCTGGGATCTTGTTTTTGTTTTAGCATTTATTAAATACCAACATTGTATAAGTAGCTTTGGTACATACAGAGTTAGACAAAAACTGGTCTGCTTTAAATCCTGCCACTTGAACAACTCAAAGAAAACCAGAGAACAGATAACACGAGGAACATAATAAATTCATGATGGTTATAATCCAAGAAGTTTTTGGTAAGCTATTATTATATTCACACAATAAAGACACTTCTTTTTTACTTCCCTTAAAACCACATTTTAATTTGGGAAGAAGCAGTGGTGGGCTTTAAAATAATTCAGGAACCCTTTTTGGCTTGCTGGAAATTGGACTATACATATTCTTATGAGGTGAATTTCATACAGGCAAAGCTATAAAGTCCCTGAGCTAATCTTTACCACCAAAGCCCTACCACCACCACCACAAGCGCACATACACAGTGCATTTCCCCACCACCTTCAACTACAGTAAGACAGGCAGAGTATGCAGGACTCAGAATCAGTGTCAAAAACATCACTATGAATTTCTGCTTCAAAATACTGAAGGAAATGTGCTTACCAAAGGTTAAATGAGTATGATCACAGTGAAACCCTTTCAAAGCCTCTCCGTTTACAGCTTGAGGAAAAAGAAAATGTTGGAAATAGCAAGCAATCTTTAAATAATTAAGCCAACAAGCTCATCTGCTCTTGCATAATCAATTCCTCAGTAACCAGAAAAGCTCAAGGAGAGTCATGATCTAAAATCCCCATGAGGGGAAGACCATGACAGTCGCTTTGCACAGACTCTGGATCTAGGTGATCACCTGGAGCAACTCGACTGCTCTCTGGTCTCCTCTTGTGCCTTCTGTACAACGGGGACAGATGACCCTGTTTGCGGTAGGACTTTCTGGTAGGACTGTGCGGGGGCACATATTCTTCAAAGGCTCCCCTATAGCTTTTAGAAAAAGAGCTCCCATTCAATTTAGTCCTCAAAATCTCCCTCATTCTGACCCCACCCATGTCCCCAGTGAACATCATTATGCCCTCAGCTACCAAATTCTTTCAATTCCCCACACTCACAAAGGGTCTCAAGTGTCATTTCTGTTTTTGTGTTGTCGTTGTTATTGTTTTAAGTTCTCCTCCCTGTGCCTACCTCTCTCCTTTCTTCCCTTGCCCATCTAGTCATCCTTCCAGACTCAGCTTGCCTGCATTTTATTAGCCATTTCATCTTGATTAGATGTCCATCAGTGTTCGACCAGGCCCCCACTTCCTACTGGTCATGTGTGCATACTGTCACCAGTCACTGAACACGTGGTCTCTCGGCCATCTCTTTACTTTCCCCACCAGACTTTAAGCTTCTCGGGGAATGGAGTGTATATTTCATCTCAAGGTCGCCAGCGCCTTGGTACTAAAGCAGACATTTGTGAGCAGATAAACATTATTTCAAGCCAAGTCATCTGGGGGACTTTTCTGTTTGTGATGACCCACTGCTACCTGGCATTGTAGCTTTCGCTCAGAAAATTACTCCTTGATGCAAAGGACGCTTCATTTGTGGAAAAGTCAACAAATAAAGTCCTTATATAACAATGTAAATGAGTGAATTTAGCACATACAAGTCAACTTGTTCAAATCATTGTCCCCTCCCCTTCTTGTCTTCACTGATTTTAAAATGTAAAGAAGAAAATGAGGTATTGGGCTGTGCACATGTCCCAGAGCAATCTCTGCATCCAGGACGCTTTATACACGGACACCCAAATGACAAACTCAGTTGAGCACAGTTTCCGGTACTTCTAATGGCTTGCTCCACACTGTATGAGGAAAGACTCATTACGAGTGCAGCCTGTCAACATAATATGCTGATGAGGTAACTGAACTAGTTCCAACTACTGATGTTCTTTTCCAAAATCAGAGAATATAACTTACTGCAAAAAAAGTTAAAAAAGGAGCATCCAAAATTTTCAAATGGGTTTAATTATCTTGGTTCTAAACAGTGATAATGATGAAGAAAACCCAAATTGAACAAACCTAACTGGCACAGTCCTGTTAATCAGCCTTGAATTGGGTTTTTTTCCTGGACCAACATGGGGTGGGGGGGGGGGGGGGAGGGGTGAAATCCAGGCTCATTAAATTTGACCTACAAGACCAAAGCACCACCTAGTGGGAAAAATGGAAAACAACCTGCTTTTGAACAGAATCTCCTTTTTAAATCCTACAGACAAATGTTTTCTTGGATCGCCAGTCTCTCAATGTCTACTGAATTTACAAATTCCCTTTTAAAATTATGCTAAAAATTAATTGCAGACTTACAAAGAAAGAACAAACAACAACTTCTTTTATTATCTCTCAAACCCGTTAACACAAACACTCAGGGCCTCTCCGTAAATAGAGATGTGTGGGTTGCACACCATCTGTGTGCAATGCTGTTTGCCAAGTAGCCTCTTACAGCAACTGGCATTGCCGTGACCAGAGCTCCTGGCCATCTACTGTCTCTGGACCGTCTGCTCCCAATCTGGGAAGGGGGTAAGGTCAAAATTCTATTTTGTGCCACAGCATATGGAAAGACAATATGGCAGAGAGGTGAACACAGGCTGAATTCCTAATAGACAAGCCTAGATTTGAATCCTAGGTACTTCCTGGTTTTGTGTCTCGCGGGTCAAATATCTCAATTCTTATATCACAGTTTCCTTCACCAAATGGGAGCAACAATAATAATATCTACTTGCTGGGGTAATGATATCTACTTGAAAGATTGTTATAAAAATGAAATGAGAATATAAATAACCCAGCATTGTATCTAAAATTAGGAAACATGCCATGAGAATTTCTTAAAAGTTTTATTACCTTTCTAACTTATTCCAATTTCTACCTAATTGTTTCACTGATGTAAAACAAAATCCATGGAATGGAATTTTGCTGAAGTAGATACACTCTCACTTAGGGGATTATGTACTTCTTCAACATAGTCGCTGAATATACGTCGACAAACAACCATTAGGATTTTGTTATCAATCTAGGGATAAGTTACAGTCCTATGGGTCCTAGAAAAAATTCTGCAAACATCATGTGTGATGTGCAGCCATGACCCAAACAGTAGTTGCTTGGTTGATTGGTTTTATGACACAAAACCCACCTTTGAACCAAGACAATAGGAAAGGATGACAGTATTCCCAAGTCACCACACACAAATCCACAGCTGATATGCTTCCTAAATTTCATTTTCCCTAACTATATTTAGAGAATACTTTGAACCAGCAGTCAGGCTAAAAACAAAACATTTAAATGTATCTGGCTAAAGGAAGTACAGAAGGAGCTGATCATATAAATTCCAAAGGCCTTCTCTTTGTTTTCCAAAATGACCAATACTAAAAATATTTTTTTTCAATAATATATATGCATCAGAGCCTCTAAGGAATCTGTATATTTGAACTGGAGAGAGAAAGAGTCATTCTCCATATTCCTCAAGAGAAAAGGTGACAATACAAGAATGCCTCGTCATCTCATCTTCTTTGCTGGCTCTTTCACTCTCTTGCAAAAGAAGCCTTCATTTAACTTCAAGGCAGAAGGGAGTAGACCAACCACAGGCATTTATAACAAAGAGACAGATGGTTGAACTGGTCACCTGTCTGCAGAAATTATTCACGGAGGGGAAAATGAACAACAGAGACTGAATAATTCTTACGTGTATATGTGTGTGTTTCAATAACCTCAAACTATCCTTTTGGCCTACAACCTGAACCTCAATCGTAGCAGTAAAAAAACAAATTTGGAGAAAGGACAGAATTTTTACTACTATCCTCACTAGAGATGGAGGGTATGAAATAACTCCCATTTGATCATGATGGATGGTCCTTGCTCTGTATCTGGAAAATGAGTAACCGCCCCCACAAAGCATCTCTCTATATGCTTCTCGAGGAAAAGGAGGCCTCTCTCCTGTCCAAACCTGACAACTGGATTTAATTGTGCATGGAACTAAGGAGTCCCTGAGGTTTAGCAACACGTTCACTCTGAACCACCAGCACCAGAGGTAAATGGATTCAGCTTGGTCCCTGGACTTTCCATAAAAACAACCAAGAAAGAGAATCTCTTATTCCAGAATATTCCTTTGGCTATATTTTCAGTCTAGACCTGTAAGTGAGATTATTGTTTCTTTTTTCTGGAGTCTATTTTTTTCTGTCCACATGGCTATCAAAACCAATATCACTAAGAATGGTGCCTTCCCAGGTATTGATGATTTTTCCCTGAGCCTTATAAGTATGAGCCAATACTTGATAAGTACTTAAAATATTCATACTTAATAAGTATTTTAACATGTATAGAGAAGAGTGCTTTCCCACGAATAAGCTGGAAGAACTAATGAGGGAACACAGATCAGAACAGGGTAGGACAGTTTAATGGTTAGGTCCTCAAATCTCTTTCTAAATATCATTATTCATATCACCTCATTTGAAGAGCAAAAGAAAAACTTTGAGATTCAAGGTAGTCACCAGAACATAAACCCCAGGAATTTCCTTTTGTACATGATCTTTGGGGGGCAGGCTGGTAAGCTCACAGTAATTATGATTTTTTTTTTTTTTAAGAAAAGGAAACTATAATTCCCAAGTTGGGTAACAGGTGCGTGAGTATCTGTTTTGTTATTTTTATACTTTACACATGTTAACATATTACAAATATTATTTCCATGGTGTGCAACAGTTAAAAAAACACGGAAGTCTTTAAAAATAAATGAAAAGTAAATTACAGATTTCAGCAATTGTGACAAAAAGTTAACATGTGTTAATAACGATGATGGGTGTGGAACATTTTCTGTATTTTCTGTATGTATAAAATTTTGCATAATTCTAACATTCAATTGGGCTTAAAAAAATCACATGCTGCTGCTTTTCATTCTAAACTGGTTTTAGGTACAAGGTTTAATGATGTTGATTCTTAGGAATGATTTTCTAATTTCTCGAAGAGGGACAGTTTCTGTTTTACGCCCTCAAAATACTGAATAACTCTTCTGTGGATATCTAAACAATTTACAAAACAGTGGTAGGGTTTATCTCCCAAATGGTAAAATAAAATCACAGAGCATCTGAGTAACCTTGGGTTGTCCTGCTTCAGCCACTTGACAAAGCCTAAACTTTCTAAGCCAGGGAACTAGAAAATCATAGGATTAAGACAGAAGCAAATAGTAGCTGACCTTGTATCCATCTTCTCGGGGGTGGTATATGACCATGATTTTTCAGTTTTTCCCCACCTAATCCTATCATCAATGCATTTGTTTTGTTTTCTGCTGTCCTTAAAAAAAAAAAAAAAAGTTCCAAGGCTTCTTTTGGAAAAACAATCCGAGACCTCTAACAGCTGAATTTTACCCAATATCACACTGTGAGGATTCTTTTCAATACTAACAGTTGATAGAAAAGACAATCAACTACAAAAAAAAAGTGAAACAACTACGTTGCAAAAAAAAATGGAGTTCCATGTTTCAATGTGCACAGACTGGAAAAGATTGTTGGAATGCAGTACACGTGTATGCATTATAGACGCCTTGATGATATTCACACCACATTGTGCAAAAAAAGGGGGGGACCCTAAAATATTTGATACACCTCATACCTTTGCTATATGAACATTTTTGACCAGAATTCTGTCAAAATATATATCAAAAGATTCTCCTGTGGTAGGGAAGTTTATCTACACACTTTAAATGTTCAGAATGTATCTTTTGCAAAAAGGAGAAATTACGCACGTTTCAAACTGAGGCAGGAAATAACAGTTTGGAATACTTCGTGCATTTCAGCTTTGCAGTAGGGAGCTTGGGGAGGATTCTGAAGAAGAGTCAGAACCCTCTGGATTTCTATCAGCTAGAAGCCTGGATGGAGTCTGTAGCACAGTAGCAGAACTTAGCTGACCGCAATTTTGCCCACACTGGGGAAAACAGTGAACTTGGAATGAACTTGTCCCCAGCCATATACAACCAAGGGCACCAAAATTATAATTTAATCAGAGAGACCATAACACTTCTTTCCATTGGAAATCATACAATAAATATGATCTAACACTTTTTTAAACCAATGTAGGTCTGAAATGCAAGCACTGTTAGAGGAAGAGAGAAAAGGCTTTTTAATATGAGAAGTAGATTTTTTTTAATGTTAACATTAACATTTCAACATTAAAAAAAAATCTTTAATTGTAAAAACCAAAAACAAAGTTAAGGCCACAAGGAATAATAACAAAGCTTATAAATTACAAATGGGGTAAATTTCTTAAATGTTTGCCACTTCGCAAATTCTTTGTATATCACAATTGGTTGTGCCTGCTTATACATAGCTTATAATCAAGTTGAGGCTAATCCTAAAATTCTCATGGCCAACTCCCCAGATTCATGTCTACTCCTCATCTACCCTGGCTATCACAAGAGCCTCCAAATGGTTTCCCTGCTTTCACTCAGCTTCTAAAAATAGATTCACTGAATCCTCACTGTGTATCCGACACCACACGAGGGTCTGGTTATATAGTGGTGACCAAATGAATGTGGTGTCTGTTTTCATGGGCTTTACTATCTTCTTTCAGAATCACCGCCCACACTCTGCCATAGGGCTCTTCCTGAGACACAGCTTTGTCCCTCTCACATACTTGCTCAAACACTCCCACTGATCCCCTTCCTCCAAAATCTTCCGCCTTCAGGATCAGGACCTCATCTGAGTTACCTTTGACCACCCTTCACACCACCTCTTCTCCAGCCAGACTTTTCATTCCCAAAATAATCTCTGCCTTTTCCCATTCCCCTGCTCTCAATCACTTTGTCTTTTCTACATAACACTGAGCTTTAGCAGAATTGAGCCTATTTTCTAATTAAAGAGAAATGAAAAAATAAATAAAGAGAAATGAATATGCTGGGCTCTGCAGAAAAGCACTAGTTATGCAGTATACCTGGAAATGGGTTTAGTTTTTAGTGAAGTTTAAAAAAAAATAGAGAAAATAATTAAAGTCACCCATAAGAATAAAGTTATTTCCTTGCAAGAGACAGAGAGTACCTCAGATTACATATTAAGGGCCCTCTTCAGGACACAGCACAGTAGGGTCATGTATTTGCCTCTCCAAGAACACACAGAGGTAAAAGGTTTCCAGTGGTGCAAAGAAGGTGCATGACAGAAGGA
This sequence comes from Neomonachus schauinslandi, assembly GCF_002201575.2. Classification (NCBI taxonomy): domain Eukaryota; kingdom Metazoa; phylum Chordata; class Mammalia; order Carnivora; family Phocidae; genus Neomonachus; species Neomonachus schauinslandi. Next base: position 22,945,503 of record NC_058411.1, read on the forward strand.
AGTCTGTGTGTCCTTGCAGAGGACTGGATGGTGCATAGGGACAAGTGATACCTTTGAGACTACGGAGAGTAGAAGGCTGGATAAGGAGGCATAAGGGAGGAGAGAAACAGAAACTTAGAGAAGAGTTAACAGCAACAGGGAATTCTCTTTGCTAGATGGCCAGGATTTTGAAGAAGTCAAGTTACTAGAAAAACCATAACATGAAAATTGAAGTCACCAAGGATAATGCAAAGGATGGAGTAAGATCAAGAGGCTATGAGCAAGGAACTCAGTTCAGAATGCTCTTCACACCTCTGAGTGTGAATTGTGCTCTGATTCCAGGAATAAAAGGATTGGGAACAAAGTCTCCTTCACTGAAACGGGTATCAGCAGATATTACGTGAATTTGGCATATCCAGATTAGAGTTAAGGCATAGATGTTGAAGAAATGGGGGAGTTTGTTCTCATTAGGAAAATACACACCAGTGTGGCCATGTGATGACAATTAGTTAATCATTTGTGGTCTACTACTTACTTGGCATCAACTATTTGTCATCAAAAATAAACACTATTTGTATAAACACATTTCTACTATACAAAGGCTCAGAAGTAAATAAATCACACTTCCCTCTAATTAATAAACTGAATATGAAGAGAAAATCATTCCCATGTGAGTCTACTTTAAAATGAATTTAAATCTCAATCATCTTGGGCGCCTGGGTGGCTCAGTTGGTTGAGCGACTGCCTTCGGCTCAGGTCATGATCCTGGAGTCCCGGGATCGAGTCCCGCATCGGGCTCCCTGCTCAGCGGGGAGTCTGCTTCTCCCTCTGACCCTCCCCCCTCTCATGCTCTCTCTCTCATTCTCTCTCTCAAATAAATAAATAAAAAAATCTTAAAAAAAAAAAAAGTTTATAAATCTCAATCATCTCAAACTCTTACACCTTTGTTCTCAGGAACAAATAGAGCCTGGAAGTGAAAATTCCCTACTTCCCTAATTATTCTTAGAAGTGCCTGTTCTGAAGATGGCTGAAATTTCTCTTTTGGATTCCCTCTCCACCAATCCTCTTCCCACACATTAAGCAGTCACACTCATCCCATTTCCTTTCCTCGAATACTATCAGCTTCATAGGTTCCGGAAAGCTAACAGCATTCTGTTCACCGAAACTGATTATCAAAGTCACCATGATTGAGATTTGGGTCTAATCCCCTGGTGTTCAGCAGCTGACCCCATTCTGGAGGGCTCCTGGGTAATGGGTATGCAATGTTATCGAGGCTTGGCTTCTTAACGCAGTTAAACTCCACTGGAGATCAATAGGTAGCCAACTTCCCATGGCAGGCAATAATTACCACATTAGGCTGCTCAGATAATAAACCAGAGATTCCATAGTTCCCTAGTTTTGTTTGTTTGGCTTTTGTTTTCTGCTAAGAGTGAAAAAGGGACAAGAGGCTGGCCACGGGGCTTCCACTATTTGACCTCAGGTCCAAAGTTAAAAGTTGTATCAAATATCAAACTTGGCCTGTCCTGTCCTTAGAGCCCCAGACTCAAAGAGTTCTGAAACACACCGAGGAGAGATGGCTGAAATCATCTATTGTAAACAGTCCATTGTGAAAGCTAAATTAGGTTGTGTGTTACTGCTGCAAATGAGCTGATTTGAAACTGAGGTACTATCTACAAAGTTAAGCTTATGTATTAAGATTTCTGGTAATAATAGAGGCTACAGAGAGGGCAGTTTTGTTCCCTTGGTCTGATAAGTGACAAGAACCAAAGATTCCTGGACAGTGATTCTCCTCTATTCCAAAAAAGCACCAAAAATAAGACATGAGATTATGGAAGGTACCAGAATTCCTTTGTGTGTTCTTGGGAGCCTGGGCAAGTACTACCTTTAAAAAATCAGGATATTTATAGGAAGGGTAGTAGAATCCTCTGAAATTTACTTAGGTTTTGGTTGAATCATACAGACCTAGAGTCAGGAATATGTTTACATTTAAAGTTAGAACATATAAAACAACAGTGCCACATGAATAATACTAGTAAACCCTACCACTCCATCCACCCAACACAGCTCAAGTCTATAATTTCTAGAGGAAAACATAGTCAACACAATATATGCAAGTTGGTTGTCTAGGAAATAGGGTAAATACACAATAAAAGTGGTAATTAATCTAGTCAAAATTCTACTTGTTTTATTTACTGGTAACATTGTTCTTTAATGGGAGGGTTACAGTGTTACTTTAAGCTGCTACCAGGAACAAAAACGCTTCCTAAGTCAATACTCCACTTTACATCTATTATTTCTAATCCTGTTAACAAAACTGAAACTTTTGCAAGGTACTTATTGTGAGGTTGTACTGCATTAATTGCCAAAGGCCACCTAGTTAGAAGGACAGGAGCTAGGATGTGAACCCTCTTTTTAATCTGAAGTTCTCACTAATCCCCCTTTAGATGCTGAGTCATTCTGTCTCTCAGTTCTGATTATAAATGCAGCGGGATTTTGGAGAAGAGATCACTGTGGACTAAAGTGGTCAGAGAAAACTCGGGGAATAGGTGAGACTCGGGCTGGACCCCAAAGCCAGGCCAAGGGGAGGGAAACCTTAACCAGAGGAACTGGAGCACCAAGGGCATGGAGGTATGATGATCACAGAAACTGCTGAGATAGTGACATGTGACAATGAGAACCCTGGCCTTATTAGAGGGCACACAGCCACAAATATTAGAGGAAAGGTGGTTGAATAGACCAACTTTAAAAAAAACAAGAGTGGGGTTTAGGCTACAAGAGGGGCACTGGAGGCTCATGAGCGGAGGAGTGATAAGACCAAAAAAAAAAAAAAAAAAAGTGCTCTGGGAAAATTAATCTGTAACTGGTACACAGGATAGATTTCAGAAATAAAAGCAGGGAGGCCACCACCAGGGAGCTCAGAGACTGCCAAGGGAATGCAGCAGGGAGCAGCATTTTTAACACACCCTGTGTTGCCCAGTTGATTTTCATTGCCACGGCTTCAGTGGAATTCATGTGATACTCCTTCCTGATTTGCTCTGTCTGAAGGATCTGCCACCAAAACATTCCATGTGACAAGAGATGCAGCTTTAGGAGATAGAGCCACAATCAGATATTACCTAGGAAACCAAATATAACTAAATGCAGAATGTTACCCCACACTGGGAAATAGCTGTGAGATTTGGTTATAGCTGTGTTTATTGTTCATTAAACTTTATGTAATAGGAAAATATGCTAAATTAATCCAAATGCAAATTAAATAAGTTAGATGTTGGAAACCTGTGTGGGGTGTTGTGGGGATTGGAATAAAGCCTCTACCAACACGGAGCGTGTGTTTGGCTAAACTCACTTATTTTAATACATTTCTTTTCCGCTTTTCCCTGTTCTTGGGATTTTTCACGAGTTAGGGACAACAGGCATGTGTGATGCTGTGTGTGCTGAGCTGCAGGCCCTTTTCCAAAGCTCCCCCCCACACACCCCCCAGTGCCAGGGCACTGATGTGAGTTTTAACTAGATGATACACTTGAGTGCCAGCATGAGGAAGCCATATGGGAATTTTAGGTAGCAAGAGGAGAAAGATTATTCTTAAATAAATCCCAGATCCTTGCCTAAATCCTTTTTCAGAGATAAAACTGTACCCCAAATATTGAGTATTCACATGGGATAAAGGGGCTTTATATCAATCAATATCAAATATTTTCTTTTTTTCTTTTTTTAAGATTTTATTTATTTATTTGACAGAGAGCGATACAGCGAGAGAGGGAACACAAGCAGGGGGAGTGGGAGACGGAGAAGCAGACTCCCTGCTGAGCAGGGAGCCCAATGCGGGGCTCGATGCGGGGCTCGATCCCAGGACCCTGGGATCATGACCTGAGCCGAAGGCAGACGCTTAACGACTGAGCCACCCAGGCACCCCAATATCAAATATTTTCAAAGGGAGACAGGTACCTCCTCTGTGGCCCAGGGAGACATGTTACCTATACAATTACAGATAATATACAACTTGTCAGTTGATGAGATGCAACCAAAAGTTCACACATGACACTGTAAGACATAGAAACAAAGACATTTGGATAGAAAAATTCGTTAAGAACACTTAGGAAAAACCCTAAAGAAAATTTGTATTTATAGTATGTATACATTCACATATTCTTTTTTATTTATATTAACATGTATTTACTTTTACTCGTATAAGGATATCCAGGTAAAACTGCAACTTTTTTTATTTAGTTGGGAGTCAATTACAGAAAGTTTCCAGTGAGTTTACTAGGAAATAATGCCGAGAGTCAGACATTACCATTTCCTATCAATGCTCCTGAGCATTTCTGCAAAGAGTTTACAAGGTTTGGCTGAATTTTGCAGTCCACAGTGTAGAAAAATCAAGAAATCTCTCTGTGTTTTACATTTTTTCAGTATATAGTACATCTAAATGCTTCATTCATATGTTACTAGTTTTAGATAACATGAAACTCAGCAGAAATTGACGAATGATGTCAAAGTGGACGAGTTCTACTGTCTCACACTAGAACTCTAGAGTAGACCGTTATAAGAAATCTCATCATGTGAAATAAACTGCAATGTCTCTTTGGAAGTGGATGCCACAGAAGGAAAAAAACAAAAACAAAAACCTGGGACCTGAGGCTCCTTCCCCATATACATTATAAGGGTCTTTGCCCTCCAACGAAAATCCACTACAAAACCATTTTACTTGTATGTAGATACATCTATGTACAACTGCTCAGAAATGGCAAGGCTTTCTGCAGAAGGGGTAAGGACAAGAGAGAAAAGAAATGAAAACATCTTGACATTTCCATTTTTTATCTGAACAATAAAACTGTATATTGAGATGCTCATTATAATTCCTGCATGCCCAAAGCATCGGGTCTGGCAAGAAAATACCTAGTCCTCTAGAAATACTACTTATTTCATGAAAAGAACACTAGAACCATTGCACAATTCAGACTTTGCAAATATGAAAGGCTTAATCATTCATCCAACAAATACATTTTGAACATCTACTCTGTGCTTGACATCATGCATATCCTGAAACAAGGTCATATAAATAATTGGTAAATTTACGCATGTTTTTCTACTATCTTGCACTTTGATGCATTTTACAGACTTTCAACAGTGAGCTTGTATAACCTTAATTATAAAAAAAATAACTAGTTAAAACTAAAAAACATCAGCAATGCAAGCTCCCCTCATTTTTTTTGTAGACATGCATCATAATAATAAGTGCATACCAGCACCTAAAAATCCAAATAAGAATAGTCAACGGCCAAAACACTCCCTGGCAGAGAAACACCTCCACTTTCCTGAGATCTTCCATTTTTTTGTTTGTTTGTTTGTTTGAAAACACCTCTTAACTTCATTTGGCAAAGAGACATGGATCAGGCAGCAAAGATCCACAGGATAAAGGTAGGTGAGAAAACAAACTATAATTCTAGGTAAAGAAAATAAGAACAGCTAACTGCAAGAGCCACATCAATCCCTGCACCCACTGAGCTTAATCAAGTGTTATCAGAGGGACTGGAGGGAAAAAGCAATGGGGACCTCATGAAAGAAACTCAGATGACCAGATGCTTGATGGAGACACATTTGCAGGAATGTAACTAGGTATGTAACTAGCTTTGCACAGCTTCTTTGGCTGCAGAAGGCTCTTTGACTGAAGAAGGCCTATTACTACAGAAGGGCCCTCCCCCTCCCCCCCAAAAAAACCCCCAAAATACAAAATATGGTTCCTGAAATATTCCACACTGCCAGGGCTGTTCTGGGACTAATGCAAAACCTCACTTCATCCCCAGAGGTTGTGGCTTAAAGCAATGGCACGTCGTGTGTTAAGTCCTCATCCCTCCTCCGCCCCCCACCCTCAATCTCGGGGTGCAAGGTAAAAAGAAACCGGTGATGTCCACTTCCAACCTAGAGAGAGTAACTGAGATTGGATCCACAATGGACTTGAAACAACAGATGTGAAACAATGGTTCACAAGACGCTGAACATCAGGCAAAGAAAGACAGGGATTCCTGAGAGGAAGAAGACAGACAAAGCGAGGGCTCAGATTGCCCCAGTTTACTGCCTGACAAGAACTACAAAGGGGTGGCAGGGAGGGGTCCCCGGGTGGAGACCTGCAGATTCCTCCAGATGAGAAGAGCTAAGGATCAGAAGAGGGCAAGGCAGCTAGAATGCATGGTGACATGGGTGAGTCTTACACACCTTCTATGGAGCTAGAGAGACCAGAAACAAAAGATCACATGGTATATGATTCCATTTATATATAGTCAAGAACAGACAAAGCTCATGTATGCTGATACAAATTCAAACAGCAGTGGCCTCTGAGAAGGAGAGACTATAGGAGCACAAGGGAATTCTCTGGAAAGATGGAACTGTCTTTTATCTCAACTGGCATGCTGGTTACATGGCTAGAAACATCTGTCAAAATGCACTTAAGATCCATGCATTTTGCTAAAAGTAAATTTTACCTCAATGAAAAAATACACACCACATACACACACACACACACACACACGGGGGTGGGGGGGGAACAGTGAAGAGAAAAAAAGTAAGGAAAGGAAATCAAATTATACTTATTAGCTCTATTTAATAAGAGAAAATAAAATAGTTTACATATTCTTCTGCCTTTGCATGTAAGTAAAAATAAATATAGATGGAAATAAATGTAGGAAATTATAAGTCTATATTGAAAAATACATTAAAATTGTACCTGTCTATGACTAACAAGGTAATATAAAATTATCTTCTGTGAACCAGTCGGCTCTCAGTGGATTACTACCATCACCATCAATAAGTAGCTAGCCAAGCACACCAGAAATGAATGGGCTGTAATTAAACATAGGCAATAAAATCAGTCTACACATATAGCATGCTAAAGATGGCTGAAGTGAAATTAGTGAGGCCACAGATTCCAACAACTCATAATCATCCCTGGGAAGCCATCAGACCCTGCATGGTAGAGACTTATTTCTCCTTGAGCCATAGGTCCAAGTGTCAACTGGGGTTTGTAGAAATTAATGTTTTATCTATGAGTCTCAGGTCATTTCCATGCAGGGTTATACGAAAGAAAAGCTGCAAGTAGTCCTGGCTCTCAATGAATCTTTTTTTGATTCTGCACTTACACTAAAATCAGCAATAGAACAGATCTGTGATACAAAATTGTCCCTTCTTGATATCAGGGGAAATTATAAGCAAGAGTGACTCCCAAGGGCAACAAGGGAAAACCCGCATCTATGAAACTGCCCCCAAGAATACCAGCACCATCATCCTTGCTCTTAGAAGACCCTGGGATTAACTGCCATCTCCTGACATCCTGTGAGCTACACTGAATATCTGGGGTCCAGGAATGAATAACAGATGCAAAGATATAACTTTGGCCATTACCTTAGGTCCTGCTGGCTTGTGAATGCTTCTCTTTAACTGTCTTGCCTTCTGGATCTTGCCTCTGATGGTACCAGGCTGCTCCTCCAGCCCCAGCCTGCCCAGACTTACCAAACTTGCAAAATGGCACTTTGATGGAACTTCTGATCTTATTACATGAGCGGATCAATCCTAATGATGCCCTTATTTAAAACAAAGTAAAAAGCGTAAGATATGTCCCTCCTACCAAATAACAATGTAGACACTAAAAATCAGAGTGTAATTGATGCAGCAGTAGTCAAGCTCCATGGTTAATGTAAATCTAAACCCCCTATGCATTTAGATGAGCCCTCATTAAGAAGCTCTCCTTGAGGCATTCGGAAGACATCAGCAGTCCAGAGCTCAGACTTTGCAGTCAGACATATAAAGCTGAATCCTTGTCCCCTGACCTAATGGTTTTGTGACCTTGAGTAGATCACTTGACTTCTCCATGTCTCAGTTCCCTCATCTGTAAAACTGGGATCATAATAGTATCTACTTTCTAGGGTTGTTAAGAGGACAGGATGATCCAACGAATTCAGCACAGTATTTGCTACACAGCTAAATGTTTTGTTTTGTTTTGTTTTTTTAAAAAAGGTACTTGAGTATGATATAGGTATTCAAGGTAACAAAAAGGTTCTGAAATTGAATATATCATACTACTATTAATAAAAATTATCCAAAATTTAGAAAAATGGCCAGGAGAGAGCCATGTGCCCTTTCAGTGTCATAGAAAGACACTGTTTTAACAATACCAGCCAAGAAATATTTACTTCAATGGGAAAATGTACCTGTTTTTGACATTGGTATTTACTATGAATTGGGGCCACACTCTGTGAGATGATTAACCTGTCGATTTTTGTTTAGTAGAGACATAATGGTTGGTAGAAAAGATAACACCTAAGGCTAAGGGCTTTTTCCCTGTGAGACAGTCACCAGTTTTATATTTAACCCAAATATTTAATATTCTTTTAAATGCCTATAAATATCCAGTTCTTCAAATATTCTTTTGCCATCTTGCTTATGTTTTTACCATCTTACTGTTTTCCTCACTAAGGAGTTAAATAAATTTGGGACACATTCATCTTGTATTTATGTGAGTTATGTTTTTACCTTTATGAAAATTATGCTTGCATGAGGCCAGTTTTTAACTTTTGAAAATTACATCGAAAAATGACCAATAGTTCCACACAGGCTACTATATGCCATGGCCTGACCTTCACAATTATGAATTCAATTTATCTTTACAACATTCTTGTGAGATAGGACCTATAAACATCCACATTTGGGGGACACAAATTAATACAAATTTGATTAATTAATTCCAAAACAGTATAATTATTAAGTGACAGAGTCATGATTTCAACACAGGCCATCCACTCCACATCAGAGGTCTCATTCACTATGTTATATTACAAAAATAAAGATGTCAATAAAGGAAAAAAATGGAAATCAGAAGATCCAGATCAACAAAGAATAAAAATATAAATATTTGGGGATATGGGGAGATATTCTAATTCTATCATATCTCAAGATATTCTAATTAAAAAGTCTTATCTTCATATTGAGGCAGATAGCTAAAGGGTTCAGAATTCCAGAATATAATAAAATTAACAACCGGGAACAAAGAGCTTCTCTTTTCCAACCCTATATTCCTATGCAATTGGGTTGTCTCTAAAGACTTGACCACCTGGCATTTTAAGCACTCTAGTCTAGTAATTAGTGATGTTAAACTGTTATTATTTCTTTTTTTAATTTAATTTTATTATGTCATGTTAATCACCATACATTACATCATTAGTTTTTGATGTAGTGTTCCATGATTCATTGTTTGCGTATAACACCCAGTGCTCCATTCAATATGTGCCTTCTTTAATACCCATCACCAGGCTAACCCATCCCCCCACCCCCGTCCCCTCTAGAACCCTCAGTTTGTTTCTCAGAGTCCATAGTCTCTCATGGTTCATCTTATTATTATTATCATCTTATTATTTCTAATGAATATCAAGTAGTAGCAAATCTAATAAGAATGTGAGCTTTCATGTCAGACAAACCTGGATTCAAGTCCTCACTCAGCTATTTCCTGTGTGACCTCAGTGTCCCCATTGTTAAAGTCAGGACAAAAGTATTTCATAGGAACTTTGGGATGATTAAAGGGATGACATCTTTATAAAGGTCCTAGTAGAGTGTCAGGAACGTAAAAAGGACTTGACAAATATCAAATATTATTAGTTACAATAAAAATTATCCCTACTTCTATTTATTAAGAACCTATCATACTCCTTGTGCTGTACCAAAGCTTCAAGAGGCTAAGTGACTAACTCAATTTCAGTTAAGAGTTAGCATTGACATTTAAAGTAGTTTGATTCTAAAGCTAATTAAATTAATGGCTATGCTATCTTTTATAATTTAATAAGATATATATAAGTCAGCTTTTTAAAATTTTGGTTCATTTTAAATATATTCCCAAGGTAAATGTCTAACACTGGTTCAATGAAAGAAGATTTAGGGCCTGTTAGTCCTCATCCCGGACTCAACATGGAGGGTTCTATCCCAAAGAAATGAGCGCCATAATGGACATTCTCCTAAATGAGATGATGAAATCTAATAATATTTTCTGTACTTTGAAAAATGCATATCATGCAGCATAAAACAAAATAAGGCGGAGCACAAACTTTACATGGAGTGTGATCTTAACCACACAGATGCTTAGAAAAAAGAGTGGAAGGAAAGAGCCAGCGAGCCACAGCTGTAGCCTCTCTCTCTCTCTCTCTTGCTGGGATGCTATCTTTCCTTTCCAGCCTTCTTTCTTACCATATGTGCTTAGAAAGTACTTAGAAATTTTTCAAGACTCATGTGTCAATGAAAAACTTCTTAATAATAGCAGCTCTTCTTGATGGAGTCTCCAACCCAGGCACAGTTGACGCCTCTCAACTTTATGAGCCCTCACTACATGTGGTTTATATTTCTATTAAAGCACTTCCATGTGTGTCTTTCCCTGTGAGACTGTAATGTCTTTGAGAACAGGGGTATATCTTGTCATGATTGTATCTGCAAATAAGAAAGGTCTGGTGAGTGAACGAATGAATAAATGATGAAGTGTTCTAAGCAGCAAACAACTAACTTAATACTAAGCTTCTCAGATACGGCTTATTTGCCGGACAGGCAGAACCTGGAAACAGAGGTAGGAATTAAACACATAACTGAAAACATGGACACACTGTAGTCTGATATCCTTGGAAATTATTGCTGTACAAATAACAACACAGACTCACAACATAATGCCAGTGTATCTAGATGGACCCAAGAGAGAGAATGAACATACACATGTCTATTGCCTTGTTTGTACACTAAGTAATGCATATATTGCTCATTTTTTCTGAAGCCTGAATGGGAAATGTGTTTTTAACAGATTTAATCAATACACCAACCTACATTAAAAAAAATAAACCCACACAATAAACAAAAAGCAAAAGACCAATCAATAGCCAGTGGTGCAGCTTAACAGGCACTCCAGCAAACTGTCTGAAAAGGAGCTTCACACTCCACTGTCTGCACGATCCACAGCTGCTTGCTATTGATTTGTTGCAGGCAAAGAACATCTATTATTACATGCCAGTGTGAACCTAGCAATTTCTCCAACAAGTAGCCCGCAATGTAAGACTAGTGATGTAACGCAGGTCGCTGGCTGCTGAGGATGGGCTGAGGACCCACATTTATTTCCTTCTGTTCTTCCCACAAAGCCATTATAAACACCTGGTATCTAATTCCAGCGACTTGCTGTGTTTTAAGCACTCACGTGCCACACACTGTTCCACATTCAATTCTTTAGGGCACAGAAGCAATAATGAGACCCCCAAAATTGTACACAACTCAAAACAATTGTCAAAACACGCTCAAAGGTAACTATGGTGGTTAAGGATTGATGTAAGGTATTTAAAATCGCTATTTTCACAAAGTCCCCAGAAATGACAATGCTTTTGTGTATGTGTGGGTGCGTGCAAGTGAGTTGGATTTTGTGCAACATTGTGAGGTGTTGTGGAGAGAGGAACTCAACAATAGGCCGCCCTCCCCACATCACAGGAAAGGGATTCTGGATTTGCCTGATGGCGTGATGACTACAACATACTGAAATCTCTCAGGCTCTCGGTCCTGATTTTAAATACCAGTAGGAACCCAATATCCAAAAAGAATATCCCTATGAGAAACTTTGTAAGGTTCCCTTTCTTTTGTTGTTCTTAAAATGTAGCCCCATCATTAAGTTGGCACTCAGGTGGTATGCACCATCTGAGAAGTAAGCCCTCTCTGTTTAGAATTTTTCAGAGGGGGCGCCTGGGTGGCTCAGTCGTTAAGCGTCTGCCTTCGGCTCGGGTCATGATCCCAGGGTCCTGGGATCGAGTCCCACGTCGGGCTCCCTGCTCGGCGGGAAGCCTGCTTCTCCCTCTCCCACTCCCCCTGCTTGTGTTCCTGCTCTCGCTGTCTCTCTCTCTGTCAAATAAATAAAATAAAAATCTTTTTTTTTTAAGATTTTATTTATTTATTTGAGACAGAGAGAATGAGAGAGAGAGCACATGAGAGGGGGGAGGGTCAGAGGGAGAAGCAGGCTCCCTGCCGAGCAGAGAGCCTGATGCGGGACTCGATCCAGGGACTCCAGGATCATGACCTGAGCCGAAGGCAGTCGCTTAACCAACTGAGCCACCCAGGCGCCCTAAAATAAAAATCTTTAAAAAAAAAAAAAAGAATTTTTCAGAAGAACTGAAGATTTTCTTTGGAGAATGTTACTGGTGTGTCCTTCCATAGATCTTACTGGATTCTACATGAACTCAAAATTACTTCTGGGATGACTTTGTTCATTAGAGTTTCAAAACAGCCCTAAAAGTCACCTAAAGGAAACTCCCTGTGAATCTGCTACTACGTGAAATGGTAGATCTTATCTTAAAACTACATAAGACAATTAGTAAATCAATTATACCTGGGCTTCCAATCAGACGACTTTTGTTTTTTCTCCAATACAAGTGAGTCATTCTTACACAAGATAACCAGCCACGGAGAATACATGCCACACTTTCACAATCACTGTATCAGCTTTGCATGGCTATCTTTATAAGACTAAACCTGAAATTCACCCCACTGCCTCCATCAATCCACCATGCGCTCATAGAAAATGATGGAATAAAGTTAAACCCATCCATGCTTGGTCTACTCATACTAAATGAGATATAGTTTCTAAACATAAACTCTACTCATGGAGGTGATATCTATGTGACAGCGCCTCAAAATCATCAAGCAAACACCCAACTGGGCAAACAGGCAAGAAAAATCAAAGGTCATGAATGAAGGAACCAATGCTAGGAAAAATGTGGAGACCCCTAAAAATGCAACATTTTTTTAGAAACTTGCAAATCATGCCCAGATATAAGTAACTTTTCTATACATGATGAACTGAACCGAAACCTTTATTTTGAAAAATATCAAAACCTAGCACTTTCCTATTAAACGAGTTTCTATTCTTGGATGTGCAGTAAGAAATTGTGATTTTTTTTTCATTTCCATTAACTGAGATCATCTGCTATCCTGAGAAATAGCTCATGGAAAATGAGAGATCCAAACCTTCCCCTCCAGCCCTGCACCAAAAAATCTGTTGCCATTAGATAGAATCTTTCACCAACCATAGGTTCCTATGACAACATTGTAAGAAATACAATGTATTTTAGATAGATGCAACATTCTTTAGAATACACTATTCCTAAAAATCAGGTAAAGGCCAGATTTCCTTGACACGCCAATTATCACGTCATGTTCCATTTCTGTTATTTAGGTCAAAGGCAGGCCACCTGTGGAAGGCATGCTACCAAAGCAATTACTAATGGCCTCTGTTCTTCCATATAAGACTCAGCCCTGCTTTTCTGTCCATTATTTCTTCTTCATCATCTTTCCTCTTCTATTCACTTATGGTATCTGTTCCCCTTTCTTTGCAATTTTCCCTATGGCCTTTGCCAACGATAAGCACAAGCTTTGTTTGAATCTGCCGGTAACACTGAAGGTCAAGGCTCATCTCCTGATGCAAGCTAAGCTACCAAGAATTTGCTAACATAGGCCCAGAGAAAATAAAATAGGTAACTTAATTTTGAAGATGTTTGTGAGATAAAGTATCAAATTACAACTCTAAAGGTCAAGGTTGATATAGAAAGTTATGATCTATGATGTAGAGGTAAGGCTGACTTTTTAGGTGGAACAAACTGGCTCTCATGCTAATTCCAAAAGAAAAAGTTCCCCCGATACTTTCAACATTGATCATTGGATTCAGAGGCATCTAGTGTACAATTTTAAGCAACCTAACATTCTGATATACGCAGTTGGTCTCATTAAAAGCATATATCTTCATTTGACAGTTATATCTATCTGAACTCTATATATTCCTTACATTCTGCAATTAAAATGCACTTGCTCACATTTCCATATAGCCATCTAATCACACGAGCCTGGTCTGCTTTCCAACAGGAGCTGAGGCAAGTAGATTCTTTTAACAATTTGGCCTCAGAGGTCTTCTGCCATAAAACCTTCTTCATCTGTATTGTTTACAGAATAAAGCCCAGAATGCACTACGTAGGCCTGGATATCTCAGAAACATCTTTGAAGGATGACATGGTACTGTCACAAAAGAAAGTTGACATTTCCCAATCCATTCTAGTACTTCATTATATATTGATAAATTGTTCGAGTCAGATAATGCAACAGTCTTCATTCTGGACTGAGACACCATCTGCTCTTGACAAGTCAGAAAAAAATCATAGAAAGCCAGAAAGAACCCTGGTTGATTTTTAGCAGAAAACGATGCCTGGGACTGGGTGGCCAAAAGGAACTTGTCAATGAGAGAAAAATGTATACATACCTTCTGAAGACCATGCTATTCACCGTAGTTAGAGTAACTTACCTTTTTGCGTTTTCTATGTGCAGTCTCGTCCTGACCATTTTCTACCAGGAGTGGTTTGTATTTATGATATAGAGGATAAAGAAGCATTATGCCACCATTTAGGATAAAAAGATTTCCCAGTGAGTCCTATGCGGACAAAGTGGAGGGAAAATAAAGAGCATATAGCACAATTGCCCAGATATTCTGAATGGGTCCATAACTGCCTATTTCAGAGTGAAACAGTATTTCCAACTCATAAATATGGAAACAAAACTTTCAATAATACCAAGTACTTGGAAAGAACAACCTGATGCCAAAACTTTCTGCAGATAATGTGTCCTTTATGTTACAGACCTAGAGGCACTGCTTACATTAGATCAATGAGAATCAAAGATGTTTCTCTCTACACTGATAGAATCCCCACTTGTTTCTCCAGATAGATCTTAAGAGACTGACAGAGCACATAGAGACAAAAAGCTAGGAGAAAAATGAGAAACAGAACAAGGGGCAACTATGCACATGGAAAAAAAAAAAACAGTTGAGAAATAAGGATTCAAGAAAAACCAAGTAAACACGATAGAGACGGCATTGTAATCAGTGCCTGCTCCCACTTAGGCAACCACAAAGTGACTTTAGTATCTGCTCAGATAAACACCATGTATCTTTTTATAAAACAAAGAGGCCAACTAACTACGAGTTCAGATTGTAAAATAAACTCCTACCATTTAGAAAATCAGAAGATCAGCAGGATCCACTACGTCAGGGCTTTCAACAAATCTCTTTGTAATAGAGGTATTCAGAAAATTCAGGTTTTGGCTCATCTTTAAAAATAGCCATGTTAGGAAAGTAACACAACAAGGAAGTGGAGACACGGGTTATAGATTCCAACAGAACTGAAGTATCTCCACCATCATCTCTAGAATCACCTCCCTGAAACCAGTCTTCTAGGATTAAATCAGCTGATAGAAGTATTGCTAGTGGACAAAGATAACAACTGGCTCTCTTCCAATATGAACCAAATACGCAGATATATGCATATAAATATACATACAAAATAGAAATGCATATATAAACAGAACGACCATGTACATACAAACCCAATAGATATCAATACATTTAGCCAGAGGGAATTTCCAACATTTGAAAAACCCCTGAGAATGCTTTAAACATTTCTAGTTGGAAAAAATAATAAACTCTGAATGTCTTCATCGTTTGGAAGATCTAAGAAGTTCTCTAAACGCAGAATTTTGAGAAAATAGTTACATTCCTTAAATAACCTCTAAATTCTAGACAATGCAAATGTGAGAGTCTCAAAATTGTTATCCAGATGACTTAGCTAATGGAAAGCTGAACTCCTTAGAACAAAAATATTGCTGGAACTGTTTTTTGGGGTTTTTTTTGATTCTCAGCCACAGGCAATCTAATCTAAAGAAAAAACACAGGGAGTAAGCAAATGGGAAAACATCTAGTAATGCTGAGCAAGAAATGTCTCTTTGCTCTTCCATTAAGAGCACCAGTCCCTTATTTTCCAAGTTTCTGGAGGAGGAATTTGCTTACAAGTCTTTCAGAAGAGCCATCCTTTTACATAATGTCCCTTAAGGTTTCTCCAAACCTCTAAACACTGATAAAACTCCCAAGTATGGAAAAGGTTGTACTCACGATCATTGCACTGGTTTCCAGAATATGACGTCATGGAGCAGTCGCAAGTGAAGCCTTCCCACTGCTGCATGCAGACCCCCTGGTTGGCACATGAATCTTCCTGGCAGGTGGTACTTGGTCCTAGTAATTCATAGGAAGACAGGGAGAGAAGAAAAAAGGAGAGAGAGAAGTGTTAACAATCAAACAAGTTCAAAGCAAGCACTCTACTTTGCTACTCCCATGCCCCAAAACATTCAAAAACACAACTGCCGGGAAGAATGAAGGGGGGGAAATCGGAGGGGGAGACGAACCATGAGAGACGATGGACTCTGAAAAACAAACTGAGGGTTCCAGAGGGGAAGGGGGTGGGAGGATGGGTTAGCCTGGTGGTGGGTATTGAGGAGGGCACATTCTGCATGGAGCACAGGGTGTTATGCACAAACAATGAATCGTGGAACACTACATCTAAAACTAATGATGTAATGTATGGGGATTAACATAACAATAAAAAATTTTTTAAAAAACCACAACTGCCAAAAATGTCAATTCTAGATCATGCAACAAGAATCAGTATATACAAAAGACTACAGAAATACACACTTAGCCACAAACTATCAACAGTTACACACAGAAGGGAGAGGGCTGAACACATTGTTCTCTCTTAGGCGGACTTTGCAAAAGAGCTTCACCTCTACAATCCAACTAGAAAGTCACGTCATTTGGAATATGGTCTTTCTAAACGTATAATGGTAAAGCAGAAGAAGTTATTCCCACGATTCTTATGACTTAAGGCATAAAAGTCCCTAAAGTTTACTTTATGACATTAAAAAGATGTTTGATGATATGAAGAGGAAGAGAAGCATATAGCAGCCAACATGTCTTGGTGTTTTGTAGGTGGTAAGTACTGGGTACTAAGCACTTTGTCTACATTATCTCATTATGATCTCCAGTGACACTAAGAGGTAAGTAATTATGATCACCCATTTAACAGATTAAAAGAAAAAGGGAAAAAAAGTAAGCTCATACAAGTAAAATAATTTACCCAAGGTCACACATTTGGTAACGGAAGGACTCCGATATCCAACTTAGGTAAACTACCTCTGAGACTCAAGCTCTTAACTACATCAGTGGTTCTTAAAGTGTTAGTTCTCAGACCGACATCACCTGGGAAGTTGTCAGAAATGCAAATGATGGGGCCCCAGACCTACGGAATTAGAAACTTCAGAAAGAGGTATAAATGTGTGTTTTCACAAGCTTCCAGGAAATTGGGATGCAGTCTAAAGTTTGAGAACCAGTATATTGCACCATGTGCTGGTGCTATCGGTCTACAGAAGGGTATATTCAAAAGCAGCGTCCATATGCCAGAGGATGCAAAAGAGGATTATTTGAGGGATAGGGAGAAAATATTAGAAATTACATTCATTCAAAATTTTTTTCTTTATTACTTCTATTTTTGTTTGTCTTTCATAAACAACTAATATATAAGTACATCAGTACTCGTATCTGACATATAAATAATTACATTTATTTGGGGGGCATTCTCACAATCTTTTCTGGAGATGAGTAAGCAATTGATAAAGTTTTGTGATCTCTAACTTACAGATTGTCATTAAAATCTCTCTTAGGTCGGCCTGGGTTCTCTCTTTAACCATTCGCTCTTCTTCATTTCTATTTTCTGCCTTAACCTTATCTTTATTAAAGATAAACCTGCACCTTTGAAATTATCTGAGCTAACAGGAAATATCTTAATATTCAGGGTAACTCCCAAGAGAGTCAGCAAAGGAGGCGAGCCCTTTGACTCGTCAGATATATTACTCAGGATCTGATGCAAAAGAGCACATGACAGGGTAAAAATATATCCATTGCAATAAGTGCGTATTTCACCGTTTCCAAAACAAAGCCTCACATAGGCACAGAATATTGAAATGCATGCATGCATGCAGAGTCCTAAGGATGCATGTTCAAAAGAGATACATGACTACAAAGGGTTTGTCTTCTGGGTGGCGAGACATTTTGTATTTATTCATGAGGGGTAGAAGCAATACAGACCGTCACTCCTAATACAAAGCTATTAGGATATGACATAAGAAAGTTCGAGACAATTACTACCACCGGGGGGCAGCACTGGTGCTGGGTCTCTGCAGCTTCTATATGCTGTGTGGTTCCCCCATGTGGAGATGAAATGAGGTTCATGGTCATGTTCTCAGTAGGTCTTAAACTTGAGCATTGTGTAGTGCAATTTTCATTAACAATGGCAAATCAGGACAGCTTCTCTCAAAGGATAAAAGTGTCTGAGAAGTCCACAGGGCTCCCTGACCAAACAGCTCTTACCAGACAATGGACTAGTAATTCAATTGTACTCAAGAATCAGAAACACATGGAAGGCTTTCCTTTGAAAGGCAGAACAGCAAAAACTTTGGGAAAACACAGTAATTCCTTGAATGTTGATTGAATCTGAAGACAAAGGCTTTTCCATGCTTTTCCCTTCCCCTCTAACTAGCCAAATTTTCACCATTTTCCAAGGACCGGCTCGAAGGCCTCCCTGGTATAAAACATTCCCTAGTAACTTCGAACAATTCTCCCACTTCTTAGTGGCTATGGCACTTATTATCTGCATCATTAACATTTACATATGATAATACTCAATTTAATACTTTATTACACACTGTGCTGTCCTCTGCTTATATAATCCTCTAATTGTTTCATATGTTTTTTTAGTATTTGTCCCCAAAAGATCGAATGCTGCCTGCTGCTAAAAATCATAATATGCTTTGACTATATCCTTGCTGGGTTAAGTGTACAGTGCCACGTACAGAGAACGTGTTTCAGTCAATGTTGAGCTGATCTGAACTGCAGCCCCTTGATCTGCCTATGTCTCCTACTGTCGAAACCTGAGCATGGGTGACTATCCGTGCTGCGCAAAGTGAGCGATCTGTCCTATTCATCAAAGGTTGGTCAGGACTCTAAAACAGAGGGAATTACAGGTTATTTTCAAATTCCACGGAATTTGTTGCACGTGCATTAGGGGGCGAGTGCCATGCAGAATCAGATAATCCTCAAAGACTACAAAGACTACGTTATCATCACCTCAGAACAAGAGCAGTTGCAGTGAGGGAGGGCTGAAAGAACCTGCAACGACTCCTCATTGACCTGAGACTAAACTTGCACTTGCCATTGAGGCTGAGATCCTAGGGCCACTTCCCACTATTGGCCCCCAGCTCACAGTGCTCCAGTCATCGCTTCATCCTTTCACGCCCTCCCTACCCCAGTGGTGCTCACAGGGTGGGTCCCCAGTCATCAGCACCTGCATCACCTGGGAGCTCCTGACAAATGTGCCTTTTCAGGCTCCGCCCAGACCTACTGGCTGTGGGCAGGTCTCAGGAATCTCAGTTGTGACAAGCCCTCTGGGTGGTTCTGAGGCCTGCTCACATTCTAGGACCTCTGCTCTTACATTTCAAGACCATCCCTACCTTCAAGGTCCTCTGCTCTTGCTCTACCTACAGCCTGAAATGTTCTTTCTGCAGATTTTCAAATGACCGGTCCATTCTTTTTTTTTTTTTTTTTTAAGATTTTATTTATTTATTTCAGAGAGAGAGAGAGAGAGCACATGAAAGGGGGGAGGGTTAGAGGGAGAAGCAGACTCCCCGCCGAGCAGGGAGCCCAATGCGGGACTCGATCCCGGGACTCCAGGATCATGACCTGAGCCGAAGGCAGTCGCCCAACCAACTGAGCCACCCAGGCGCCCATGACCGGTCCATTATTATTCTGTTTAAGTTTCAGGCTTAAGATGGGCGCCCATGACCGGTCCATTATTATTCTGTTTAAGTTTCAGGCTTAAGATGGGCTTTCTTCATCCTACTCTCCTATTTCAGGAAGTCCCCATCAGCATTTCATGTGTTCTCCATCACATCTCCCTCTTTATTTAACTCAACAATTGTACTGCCTGTAACTAAGTCATTTATTAAAACTTTTTTTTTTTAAAGATTTTATTTATTTATTTGACAGAGAGAGACACAGAGAGAGAGGGAACACAAGCAGGGGGAGCGGGAGAGGGAGAAGCAGGCTTCCCGCTGAGGAGGGATCCCGATGCGGGGCTCCATCCCAGGACCCTAGGACCATGACCCGAGCCGAAAGCAGACACTTAACCACTGAGCCACCCAGGTGCCCCCATTTATTAAAACTTTTATCGTTTGTCTCATCCTACTGGAATATAAGCCCCATGAGGGCAGAAGTCTTGTCTGTTTTGCTCAACTTGATATCTCTAATTTCTGATAAAGTATTTGGTACAAAGTAAGAGCTCAGAAATATTGTTAAATGAAGAAAGAACAAGAGAACCAAAATTAAAAGAAAAACAAATGAATCATTCTTTTATGACTTAAAGCCAAGTGGTTTTCCAAACTAATAATTTATCCATAAAATTCACCAATATCACTTCATACAAGCAATTTTCTACTTGGAATCACTTTTCGGGGGGAGGTAGTGGTGGTGGTGGGATTTAATTGGCCACATTTCCTCCCCTAATTTAACTATTAGACTAATTCAATCTTACCAGAGAGTGAGACAAGGACTCTTTTGTGTCCCCAATGTCCAGGGACAGGTATGAACTGTGGAATGAATAAGAGTTTGGACTAGAGTCTAAAAAACTTTCTAGATGGTAATATAAGCTCGTGTTCTTACTTCAAACTACTTAAGTACATCCTTTCCTGAACAGATTATATTTTATATTTGTTTCTATTTCTCATAGATAGCAGTGTCTCCAAAATTAGAGAGAGAAAGAAATTAGAGAAACATTCCAAACTGCCCTGATAAAGAAAATCTCCAACAATGCTTTTAAATGTGCCTCATTGATATAAAATGATCCTGTACAAAGAGAATATAACAATAACAAAACAAGGGATTTACATAGGATATAACAATAACAAAACAAGGGATTTACAGACACTGTACTAAGTGCATTTCAGATATTAACTCAATTAATCTTTATAAACACATGATGAAGCAATGATAATTAAAAGTATTAAAGAATCAGAAAACAGGAATAATTTTCTCGAGGAAGAACGTTAAAATAATCCAGAACTTCAAAAATAAAGGAATTTTTTGACGGGTGATCAAGTTGGAAGGCAAGGATTTCAGAGAAGGAAACTGAGTCACGGAGTTAGGTGATATTTTTTGTGAGGCCCCCAGTAACAAGTAGTAGGGTGAGATCTCAAACCCAAGCTTGCTAACTCAACAGCTGAGCCACCTAACCTCTATGGATATAGGTAAGCCATACAGTGAATGTGTGTGTGTGTGTGTGAGAGAGAGAGAGAGAGAGTGTGTGTGTGTGTGTGTTACCATTGGCTTAGCAAGAGAAACTTAAATAAGGTATCTCTAATCTATAACCAGAGAAAGATGACTTTTTAATGTAAAAATGTGTGGGGTTTTTTTCAAGGAAAAATTTCAAAGGCCATTTCAATTCAAAATTCAATAAAAAATTAACAGGAAGATCTAGTTTTATCCAATTACGTATTAATACCAGAACAAAAATCTGTATCAAATACTTATAAATATAAGGCACTCCTAAGAACTTAATAATACTTTTGTCTAAAACATTCTTCCAAATCAAACTAAAATTGCAAAAATTCTAAGATAACATAAACCTTTAGAATAATATATTTAGAATGTTTTCAAAATTATTATTAATAGCTTAAAACTGCAATAAACCTTTCCGAAACCCTTGTAGAGAGATCGTGTGTACAACTTTTGCATTTGACATGTAACCAATCCTCACTAAAATAGCCACATAGTCGTTTGAGACAAGATGTTGACTCTTTTTGTCTAGCGGGGAAGTGACAAGGCAACAGAAGCGTATAAGAAAAGACTCAACAAGTCCTCAGAGATGGTGGTACTTTGGTTTCTAACTCCCTGCTCTGTTTTTAGTTTGCAGAAAAGCATCACGTTGTGTCTTTTCTTTTTCAGATGATACCTCTGATGGCTGCCACAAATTCCCCATCACTCTGCTTGAATTGGGGATTGTTTTTGTTTTTGTTTTTTTTCTCTTTAAGAACTGTCCCAGACAGTCATTTCATGCCTGTTACTGCTAAAATCCACCTCTGCGGTACATGCAAACTGATTCAGTCAACTCCTCTTCATGGTCTAGAAAATCAAAAGTTGACAGACTGTCTTTTATGACTTGCAGGTCCTTGAGATAGAAGCGCTGCCTGAAGGAAAGAACACTTCTATTAGAGTGTATTTTCCCTCTGTTATTGCCCAAGTAGGACTCAACCAAACCTATGCCTCAAACATCCCAATTTATAATAAATGTTGCTAAACCAGCACCAGCTGGTCTTGGTCATATTGGGGTGGTGGGCTTGGTGACCGGGGGAGCCTAGAGGGTGGTACATCTGTTCTGATGCCCTACGTCCATTTATCCTAATGGGTCAAGGCTGGTAGGCACCAGGCAAGGCTGGCTTAATAATACTCATCGTCTTTAATCACAAAGCATGAGGTGTTTGTCAAAGGATTCAGAATCCATGCATGAACCCTGAATGTGGAAGCATCATCACAGCAGACCTCTGTGCCAGACAAAGGGTTTGTCCACCCCTCGCAAAGCACGGCTACCACGGGAGGAGCCTTATGAGGGCTGCCATGGGCTGTCCGGGGAGCTCTTCTCTGCCACCCGCAACTTGATTCTCCACTCCTGATAAGTGCATAAACCTTTCCATTTTCACATTTTAAAATGTACATTGTTTCATAGAGGAAGAAGGAATGAGCAGTCATGGAGCAGGAAGGAAGGGAAAAAAATAGAAAAAGGAAGAGGAATACATACAGATATATGCATGTGTGCATATACGTGTGCAAGACCCTTACCAGCTTCCTGAGCCATCTGTAGTCTCCACTGCTAAAATAGAAGGACTGAAGTGTTGAGGCTTCAGGGGCGGTGTCTGTGCCCTTAGGGATAGCCTACTTAGTTATATGTCTTGGTCCCTGAAGCAAAGATCCCTCTGTAGCTCTCAGAGTAACTCTACATTCACAGCGCGTTGGGTCCTCCTGGTTTTTCTAGAGGACCTGTCTGTCATTTACAGACAACATAAGATTCATCCCCCTTAATTGGCAGAAACCCAATTCACTTCTATGTAATTTTAAAACAAGAAAGCAATGATCCTTAAATGTGTCAAGCGTCCTTCCTATAGAGCCAACTGAGAAGTGAATGCTCTAGTTCCCACTTTACAGAAGATTAAGCAAGGCCAGAGAACAGGGTCCTAAATATTATTATAAAATTTCATTGGCAGGGGCGCCTGGGTGGCTCAGGTGGTTAAGTGTCCCACTCTTGGTATCAGCTCAGGTCATGATCTCAGGAGTCCTGAGATCGAGCCCCCTGTCCGGCTTGGCTCCCTGCTCAGCGGGGAGTCAGCTGGAGATTCTCTCTCCCTCTCCCTCTGCCCCTCTCTCCAACTCACGCATGTGTGCACGCGCACTCGCTCTCTCTCAAATAAAATAAATAAGATCTTTAAAAAAAATATTTCAATGGCAGAAAGACCTAAGAGCAGCTGTATTCCCAAGATCTTACTTTTTTGTCTTGAAGGTAAGATCTATGTCTTCCTAATGCTCAGAAAGGCATCAACACTGCCCTTAGCAAGCATGCTCAGGTGTTTATGGTTTCCTCTTCTCAAATGAAGGTTCAAAAAAGTCACTTGGTTAGGATGATGAGTGAAAAAGACTAATAATAAAATCCAACATTCTGGAGACACTGGGGCAGTTTCAATAACACTTCTATGCTCCTCGATCCCTCCAGCCCTCTCATCATATACTGAGTATAAAATGAGTCAAGATGGGCATGGGAATTGGTTGAAACTAAGATGCCCTCATGAGGTCTTTATCTCCAATGGCCTTTGATCAGCTCCCTGCAGGTAAATATTTAACAACCAGAACAACAACAACAACAAACCCTGATCTGTAATATTTCTCTAACCTGATTTCCACAGTGTAAAATACTCCCACCACGGCCAATTTCAAGCTAATGTAAGTTACGTGATGTCAACCAGCTTGCAAAATCTAGTACAGCACTGCCCTTGATGGTCCATGAACTGCAAAGTATGCACACCTCGTGAGTAAAGCGATTTACACACGGGACACTTGCATGACAATGGAGGGAGCACCTATGCCTACCCCTGTTGGGGGATTGGTGAAGGAGAGAGAAAGACTAGCATCATGAAGCCTTCTTGCTCAACCCACCCTATTTTCAGAGAGTGCCCGGGTCATAAAGGTCAAATGATTGGATCATTTCTTCTTTCTAAAATCATGAACAGCGCATCAGAAAGTCAATGCTGCCTCAGAAAAATGCAAACTGAAGCCTCATATTCTGATTTTCCTTCTTTTTCAGCACTGACATAGTGGTCTGTTGGGGTAGCAGAGGGCATTTTTAAAAAGAGAGAAAAGAGGTTTCAAAGGGCAAGCTCAATGAAAAGACAGCTAATTTAAAAGCAGTTTGTTTTAAAGAACACTGTGCAACTATCATCTAGAACTTAGTGAAATCATATTGACATAAACACCATCTACCATAAAGCCAGCTAGAGGACGTTCTCAGATACCCTCTGGTCACCTGGGTAGTGCCCCTGCTTTGGAAATAGACAAGTCCAGACTCTCACCATATGGCACAGTAGAGAGAGGTCATAGGCTTTAAAACTTAGCTTCATCGCTTACTAGCAATGTGACCCTGGGCTAGCCACTTAAATTCTCTGAACCTGAGTTTTCCCATCTGTACAATAGGGATGGAAATTGTTGCTACCTAACATGATGTGAGGATTAAATAAGATAACATATGTAAAGCCCAGAAAGTCATCTTGAGGTCGCAAGGTCATGATCCTGATGGAGACACAATATACCAAGTCCTTAGCCTGTGCCTGCACTAAGTAAACCCTCAATAAAGGGTATTATCAACTCTGTTGGAGAGGAAAATCAAGTTCTCTCTATTTTAGGTGGGTGTATAGTTGGTCAGGAGTCCAGAAACAAGACACATTAAGGCAGTACGTCACAATTGCACAGCTTTCTTGTAAGAAGCCTCTGTCATACGATGCTGAGGGGCAAAAGGCAAGAGCCTTTGGGGGAAGCTCTGTTTAATTCCTATCTTTCATTATGTCCCATAAGGCAAATCATTTCTGAGGGACTGATTTCTATTAGGTCAAATGCTACACCTTTTTTTTTTTTTTTAACATAAAATACAATGGAGAATGTGATAAAGCCCTTAGCTTTGGAGAAAATTAAGTGGAAAACTATATTCTTCACAGTAAAAAATAGTTGCAGAATGAAAATTCCCCCTTAGAAGTGTTTGATGGCAACTCTTATCTAAAACTACTTGAAAGGATCTTTGGGTTTTTAAGGCATCCAAACCCAATACATTCACTGACTTCCTCAAAGATACAAAGCATTTGGAAGCAGATCTAATCAATCCTTGGTTTCCCCCCCACCCCACTCCACCTGCCCACCATCTGGGCAGAAGAATGAATTACATTTCTAAAAAAAGAGCCATTCAACTCCAGAGATAGAACGTGTTAAGGGGAATTATAGTGGAAAGTAGGAAGAACATATTCTCATTCATCACCTAACCCAATCAAAAGCTATTCTTTTATTTCTTATAGTTTATAACTCGTCTGTTTCATCCTCAACAGGTCAAACTTAATGTTTCTCTGATAGTTGTAAGCTCCTTTCTTATTAGACAGCTTTTTAGGGGATCTCTCCAGGAATACCCCTCTTACAATAAAAAGGAATTCGAAAATTACTTCCAAAAGGTCCCTAGATATTGTCACTCTCTTCAAGGGACCCTGAGATTCAAGGGACTGTACTTCTCAGCAATGTAACACCCCCCCACCCTGTGTGCCTCAATGGAGCTCCTACTCCCACTCCTAACCTGGAAGGATGCAAAGTCTGGCCTGACCCAGGGCCATTAGGGAAGTTCTTCCTTGACACCTTTCCTCATCATGTGTAAATGTATCTGATATATGAAACAGTAACACAGCTGGGTAGAAGGGAAACAGTCAGGAGAAAAAGCTCCTTTTCTTTCTCATTCCTCAGAGGTCTCATCTGGGAGGGAGACATGTTTACCTCCTTAGCCACCTAAAATAGCAGGTGTCAGGTTCAAGCCTCTTCCCTCAATCTTGGAATATGCTACTTCCCTCCTAATGCTCTCTCTGTTTCCAGTTCCTGTCCTTCCTTTCCATTCTCCACCTGGTGTCAGAGTGATCTTCATAAAATGAGAAGCTGACCAAGTCTCTGTCCTCCTCACAGTGCCCTCAGGGAAATGCCCAACTCCTCACAGGAACACACCGTCATTGCCGGCTTCCATTCTACCGCTCCCAGCTTCATCTTTGATCACATCCCCATATGCACATTATTTCAACCATCCTGAGCTTCAAGTCGGTCCTCAAACTGGCCAAACTCTCGAATGTGCTTCCATCTCTCATGTACCTCAAATATATGTTGTCCTTCCAACTCAGCTCAAACTCTGCCTGAGATATATACCCTGAGCACCTACCATGGCCACCCTGCACAGTCCAGCAGCCCTCCTCCCTGCTCACCCTGCGTGATCCTTCTCCATTCTAGAAAAGCAGTGCTCACCCTGCATTGTCCGTACTGGCTGATCCCCTGCCAACTCATGTGTGTTCAGACGATCACACCTGTAATCCCAGTGCCTCACTGAGTGCCTGACACATAGGAATGGCTGAGTTCCCATTAAAACTGAATAACACAATCACTGGAGAAGTTTAAATACATACATACATACATACATACATACATACATACATACATACATATTAAAAAAAAAAAACAACATACCCCTAACACAATGATAGGAGGACTCAAACTGTTGACTTGTCCAGACTCATCAGGCCACTTCCTAGACCCCATTATTATAGTTCTTTCTGAATACCATTTACCTTTACATTTCAAACTGTCTCATTTCTTTGTCATATGTTTTTACTGCCCTTCACACTTCATGGTAATTCGTAATATCTGTGCCCACAGGTTATAGCTGAAAAAGCCAGCATGAGTAATGGTCCAAACCCCAATGTCAGGAGAATAAAAAGTAAAGGAATTTGCATCCTAAAGGTCTTTTGCCACAATATGGGGAAAGAGTAAGATGACCCAAAATAATTACCAAGAATAACAGCTCCTGCCACAAACAAAGAGACTCTCTAGTCATTACAAGAATGGAAGAGAGTTTGGGTCAAGGCAGTAATAACATAAAGACCATACTGATGACTTGGTTGATACTATAAATGGCAAAGTTAGGATATTCCAAACTATTATGTTTCTAAATCTGTACTATACTTTGGTCAATAATTTACAAGAGGCATAGAAATCAACCAGTACTTTGTATGATTCCTACAAACCATTTTTCCTTTGGATGATAACTTTAAGATCATTTTGCTGCATGGGGAGCCCCTATGTAAAAAGTCCCATGCTAGGTTCTGGGGATTCAAAATCCACCTAGTTCTTACCGTGAAGAATAAAGTCTGGGAGGAGATGTCACGCTCTAGTTTTATCTAATAAATCTGATCACAACAAGCTTTGATATCCTTGGATTGTCTCTTCTTGTAGATCAAATCCTGCTCCATCCCCCCTCCAGTTACAGAGTGACATGCAGTAGCCCTATTTTGACAATTGAGCAGTTTCTGAAAAACAACAGCCTTCAGTATTACTGAAAGGCCCCTTACATTCTTTGAAATTGAAAGCAAAAAAAAAGAAAGAAAGAAAGAAAGAAAGAATTCAAAGCTATTGTACAACTACCTTGGACTTCAAAATACTAATTCAGTGTCTGTTCTTTTCATTAATTTTATTATATTTCAGCATATATGTGAATCTGCTAAGAAGGGATGGAGAAAAAAGTTACAGGAAAATGGCTAGAGAGAGACTTCATGTAGTTTATGTCCACCCAAGACATGGACACTTGTATTGGTCACCCACATGACATATAGCAAGTAGCAGCAAAATAAATGATCTTTTAGGGGAAAAGCAGTGTTTTTAAAGCTACCCTGCTCTTAACCACTTTTAACAATTTTTGCTGGTTGCAAACTCCCAGAAGCCATCTGAAGCTCAATCCTCTAAAGATGCCCAAAATGCCTTCCTGATTTGCTATTCTGAGTCAAGTAGCCTGAAAGGATAGGACCAGTGGCCCATGACGGACTTTGGATGGTGCCTCTTTGGATGGTAGAAGGAGCAGTGTCTGTGGTAGATATTCACTAACATCTAACATGCAGGCATTTTAAAGGGTATTCAGGATAAAACTGACAGATCCTCTTCTTCCCCAAGAGTACTTTTTCCTTTAGATCACAAAACAGGAAATGAAAGTGCTCAACTAAAATCCCCGATAGGAAACATAAATCTCTAGAACGTTTTAATGACATTAATATCTCCCAAATGCCTAAAAATCTTTCTCTAAAATGAGTTAAGAGAAAATGGCCTTCTCATTCATAAGGCCCAAGCACTCCAAAGTCCCGAGAAATGACCTCCCTGACCCAGAAAATAATAAAGTAGGAACCCAAGTGACCTTTTTTTTTTTTCTTCTTTTTCTCTTTCCAAGTGTTGCCTTCCTCTGTGGTGAATAAATTAAAAAGAGCCAACCCATCCATGGCAACTATGTGGAGAGGTATGAACCATTTCCAGAAGTGGATTGATATGCTTCTGAGGAGTCACAGTAAAGGATGCTGTCAAACCTCCTTAGTCCCCCCAAAATTGGAATCATGGTCTCGTCCCTCAAAGGTCTTAGCGTTTGTTATTTTGCATTCACTGATCTGGGTTTCCCACCACTGTTTCTGAAAACAAGGGTTCAGCCCCCTCCCCTAAACCAATGCTGTCCAAGAGGTGTGACAGCTTGAAGGCCCTTAAAGAAAAGATACCAAGAGTGACAACAGGGTATCTTTCAGTCCAAAGTGGTAATGGGAGCAAGAACCTTCTCTACCTTGCAGGTCAGCTTTGGTCAATGCAACTTTGTTAGCAAAAGAACAGAAAAGGCGAAAACAATAACCAGAGGTTAGTAAGAGGTAGAGTCAACCAGGGTAACGTTACAGAAATGAAAATAACAATTGGCATAACCAACATCATTCAAACAGACAGTTAAAATGCTCTACGGGTTCTCCAGAGACAGCACAGATGGGGGATGCAGGGACCCAGGTGGAGCAGGTCTCCTCAGAGCCACGTCAGCAGAGCGGGGGCAGGAAAACACCGGACTGACAAAGCACAAGCAGGGATAACAAGAGCCTTCCCACAACCACACAGCCAACCCCAAGGCATATGGTCCAGGAAAATGATTCTCCACGAGTCAGGATAAGCATCAAGAAATAAGGGTAGCGCGTGGACAGACTGAAAGACACGTGTCTTTCACAACCAGACCAAGCCCACAAAAATATAATTCTGCACATCTAGGAGTTAAGATGGAAGAGTCGCTTGGGAGCACTCCTTGTAATCTCCTGAAAATGCCACCAGGGAATGTGGCGCTCGAACTGGGCCTGTGTATCAAGGTGATTTGGGAACTCCAAAGAGCTCAATTTGTTTGATGGGTAAGAATACAGCCAAATCCAAATGGCTGCAAGCAAAAAGGCACGAAACCAATGTCCTTTTTATTTATTCATGCCAGTCTCCAAATGAAGCACGTATGTTTCTCTCAGATGTTTACAATCTGCAATTATGGAATCACATTTCCAGCCAACCCATGCCTTGGTCTCTGCAGCCAAGCTGGCCTCAAGATAGAAAGAGATATTTACCAGCTGAGAATAGAACCAGACATCATTTCAGAATTCCTAGCCCAAACTGAGAGGCTGTAAGTCACGGCTAGATGTTGGCTAGATTGTCCAGAAATTGTGCTTAATTTCTGAAGTATTATACTCTGCATAAAAATTAAAACATGGTTCGAGATTTTTTTTTTCTTTCTTAGTATAAAACAATTGGGAGCCAGAGCCGTAGGTTAATTCGTTTTTAAAATAATTTTGGACCCTTCACAGTTAGATAAGAGAGGGAAAGTAGTACATTTACTACTTAGAGATCCTGAAATATCATCATCAATGACTTTGACAAGAACATAGGATACATCCTGGCCTGTGTACCCCAGATAGTGAGAATAGAACACATTTACCATGTCGAAGGGATGCAGCTCTTAGTTTTTAGTAACGAATTCTCATCCCCTGGACATTATTCTATACATAGAAATGATAAATCAGGAAATGTATTCTATTTCCTGGGATTTCCATCCTGCATAATACTCAAAGGCCTTCTTGAGGGTTCCATACTATGTACAGAGATTCAGAATGAGAAGGACACCTGTTTGCAGTCTCTCTAAGGTTCTGTGCTCCTCATTTCCCTCCTCGCCATCTACTTTGGCTTCGTTTCCACAGCGCCCTAAAAGGCTCCTGGAATCTCTTATAAGGGCTTATTCACATGGTGTAAACTTCCAATGACAGTAATTTATGCCTTAACCCACTTTCTGGCCATTTTTCCTGGCCACTTAGGCTAATTATCCAAGTCATCTGTGTACAATAAACAAGGACCTTCTTCCCTCCTCACTCATCCTCCATTCATCCCACCCAGTGGGGCGGTCATAATGCTCCAGGGGTAATCATCACAATTATCTCCATGGCAATAGAGTGCAGGGTTATTAGGCTCATGGGACTCGCCATAGATTCGGATGGTAGAAGCATCAAGTCACAATATCCGGTGCTGAACAATCACCCATACTCAGAGGAAGGTCGGACCCCACTATAATGCAGGTGATGAGTCATGCCAAGCTGCACACAGAGATGGAAGTAGGGACGGGACCATTTTCCCCAATTTGATGGGTAATTTCCTTGTGCTAATGCTCTCACTGCTTCTCTTCAAGTTCTCTTAAGTGGACTCCATTCCCCCACCCACTTTTATACTCTACCTTTTAATCCACTCTTCTAAAAGTTGGTTTAGACTTCCTTTCAATCCAGTACAACAGTGCTATCTCCTTACACCCCAACTTTTAATCCTCTGCCGAACTCTGCTTCTGATACGGTAGGCCACAGACACGGATAGCTACTGAGCACTGGAAAGGTATGTAGTCTGGATTGAGATGTGCTGTAAGTACAAAATCCACACTCGGTTCTGAAGGCTTAATGTGAGAGAAGAATGTGCAATGTTTTAATAATAATTTTGTACCATTGCATGCTGAAATGACAATATTTTGGATATAATGGGTTAAGTGAAATGTAAAATTAAAATTAATTTTACCTGTTACTTTATATCTTTTTTACATGTAGCTAGTATACTAGGAAATTTAAAATTACTTATGTGACTCACATTATATTTCTATCAAGCAACATTGCTATAGAATTAAATGGATGATTCCTATTAACCTGTAAATCTGAAGAACGGATGACATGATAAGAATATTTAACATCTGAAGAGTACTTTATGCTTTTTAATGTGTGCTTTTATGTTTTATGTTTTAACTCAATCTGATTAATTATTGAAGGATAACTGGAATTTCTGTCATTCCACAATCTTTGAAACAGAGATATTCGATTTAATTCCCAAATGTTACGTTTATCTCAGCATTGCCCTTAAAGCCTGAAAGAAGTAAGAGCAAGCCAAGGAGACAAAAATTCTTGATTTGAATGACATAGTGCATTTTCAGGAGAAGAAAGCAAAGTGGCTACTTTAAGCGCATGGTGATTCCCAACTCCCTGTCCTCCCACATACACAGACCCGATTTGGCCCACCGGATATAAGAAATATTCCTGTCTAAAGGCAAACCGGAGTGGGTCATGGGAACAACCAGTCTTATTACTAGTCCACGTGGGAAGCTGACCCTTAGGCAAAGGGTAATGACTTCCATACTGCACATCAGCTTGTGAAGCTGACGGGAAGCCTTTATAAAAATGTGGCAAGCGAACTCAGGTGAAAGCTGGTTAAGGAGAGATATGTGAAGCTAAATACTTAGGAGATGCGTGAACGCGTTTGATGCGGTAAATCAATGAGATAGAAAAAACACAACACGTATATCACACACGGTTGATGTGGCTCAACCGGACAAAAGAATACATAGGTCCTGCTGACTGGTCAGACATCTTTGACTTTGAAGCTAGGTAAGCGTCACCTTTTTGGCCTACCCAAGGCCCCTGGGAAAGCCTGAAAACTGTTCACTGCTAACCTCTGCTGGTTAAACTAGATTGTTTTTGTTGTAAAGAACTGGACTCAAGAAGACCTATAAAATTCACTTAATATCTTAAGAGACAATAGATCACCTACAGGAACAGGCTGAGCGTGGTTTGTTGTGTTGCACTGATGGGGCATGCAATGTTATTAGATGTCTCACACGAGATCACATTTGTAAAGGATAATCTTACTGTTTATTGAGTACCTACTATGTCTGCACCAGGCATTTTACATACAGCTCTGATTTACATCGCTCACCTTCTAAGGCAAATTTTATTGCCCCACTTTGCAGGTGAGGAGGATAGAGCTCAGAGAGGTTAAGTAACTTGCCAAATGTCACAGAGCGAACAAGAGTTACTACCTGGATCTAAATCCAAGTCTTTCTACCATCAACTCCCATGCTGTCCCAGACCTCATCAACATCACACTAACGAACTGCCTAAGAAGGCCTGACATCTAGTAAGTACTCAATAAATGTCAGTTCCCTTCCCTCATCATGGCATTCTGACATCATTTTCCTACCTCCTGCTGAGTTTGCACTAAACAATGCAGTAGTTATTAGAAACATTTCATTAATGGTGACAGCTACATAAAAGTCTCTGGTATACCTCCCAACGTATAAAAATATAAATAAAACCCCTTACTGCCCTTTCAGCCATGCTGGAAACAAAGGTACAAGTCAGGAAGAGTCTGATGTCAATGCCAGGGAAGGTCCTCTACTGGCAAGTAGTAGCACAGGGAAGACACCCGCCAACATACATTCCCAGAGCCTGTGGCCCATGTCTTGACATACTGAGCCAGGGACAGGAGGACCCCAATGATGACGCAATGTCGGATGGCAAATGGGAAGGACAGAGGACTGGTGAACAGTAAGGTGGCGCTGGCAGAGGCAGCAAAGAGGCTTGGTGGTTGCGTCCAGGCTGTGGCTTAAAAAGGAAAAAGGCTGTACCTTCACAGCCACGCTCGATCTGTCCACTCCGATGGAGGGCATCGTTGATGAGGTCTGGCAGGCGCCCGTTCAAATCCACTGATGCCAGACAGCCCTGAAAGCCATCCCGGGAAGCCACCAGCTTTGGAAGGTTGCTGTACATGCCTTGGGCCAGACCCGCCATGTAGAGGTCACCTGCAAAGGAAAGTGAGTAGCAAGAGCAGATGAGTAAAGGGTAGGGAGAGCAGACTCAGCTACAGCCGATGCACATTGGACGATTTCGTAGGTAACAGTGCTAGAGCGGGCGTGGGGGGAGGGGGACCGGAGATGGCATAAGCAACTAATTACAGAGTCTCCACAGTGTAGAAAGAAGAAACTAACATTGCTTATGTCACTCATTTTCTCCATGCCAGCTCACAAATTTTAATCACCATATTCAGTCCATGAGGTAGGTACTGTTCCCATTTTATGATGAAGTAAAGATTAACAAGATTTCCCACAAAACCACCACTTACCGAATGCTTGTCATGGGCTTGTGACCAATAATAGGAGGAGGATTTTATAGACATTATCCCATCAAAACTCATAACAGCCCATAAAGGTAGTAACTATTATCCTCATTTTGCAAAAAAAGTATAGAGAAGCTGAACAAGGCTAAGAAATTGTACCAATTGTCCTCTGTATTAGGACACCTCCGCATTTTGACATTTATCACCTCACACTCAGCCCCCGCATGCCTGAGGTTTACAGAGAAAATGAACCATCCCTTGAGGAGCGGTTTAAGTAAAACCGCATTTTAGTATCATTTAATGGTGTTAAAATAGGATATGCATGATGTCTCAAAAATGCCTGGCACTCCTAACCTGTAGTTTGCCTCTGCAAACAGCGCTTCGATTATAAGAAATGCTCTAAAGGTGCCTGAGAGGCTCAGTCGGTTAAATGTCCGACTCTTGGTTTCGGCTCAGTTCGTGATCTCAGGGTCATGAGATCGAGCTTGGTGTCGGACTCCACGCTCTGCAGGGAGTCTGCTTGAGGTTCTCTCCCTCTGTTCTTCCCTGCACTTGAGCACTCCCGCTCTCTCTCTCTCAAATAAATAAATCTTAAAAAAACAAAACAAAACAAGAAATGCTCTAAAAAGGATAAACTTCTTTATAAGGTTTACCTTTCAAATCCAGATTTTTGGCCCCATTGATAACTTGAGTGACCACTTTCGTGTCCACTTTCAAGCTATGGGTGTTACTGTTGTCCCGGGTGATGACGACGTTGTGCCACTGGTTGTCATTCAGGGGGCGGTCACTGTTGCCTTTGATCACGTTGGGACCATTCCCAAGGTCAAACACGTAGTGTATGTACCTGTGAGCAACAACAACCACCTCATGAGTGGAGATTCCCTTGAGTGGTTGAATGGCAACGTGCATAGAAGTGACCCTGAGGGCTTCGCATCCCCTGTGCTAACCTGGCCTCATGCAGGAATAATTAAGGCTTGACCTGGGGTTCTAAGAAGAGTCACAGCCTGTTCTGTCAGACTTCACTTTAATTCCACACTTACAAGGTTCACTTCTTTACCATGATCTAAAAATCCAGAGCCACCAAGTAGAACAGGTGGTACATCCCCAAACACTAGGGGGCAGCATTTAAATTCAGTCGATTGTGGATCTGTGTTTTGGGTTTTGTTCTAGCTTTTGTTTTTGTTTTGACTATTTTCCAACACATGGTAGTAAAATACCTTGCAGAAAGAAGAGCATTCAAAATGGCACATATATGGGCTAATGGCAGTGCTGCAAATATCTATATTTCATTTCTTCCTATAGATTTGGTGGTTGCAGAGAGCACTGTCCCAGAGCATTGTATATAGGATATACACTCTATGCTCCTTTCGCAGAAATGACCTTCTTTCCTATAGATTTAAAGGACTATATTTCATAGTAAAAAGTCTGATAGTATTGAGTTAGTGGAAGACCTTTAGATAAACTAATGAACTGCTCTTCCTTCCAGCCCTAACCATTACATAGGTTGTTTTTAATCAACGAGGATGAGAGCAGGTAGTGGGAATAAAGTGTGGGAGCAGAATGGACACTTTGTTTTCATGTCCATATTTATGTCGGGCTTGAGCTGAGATACCTGGTATAAACAATGTGATCTCTTTCACTTACCCCTTGACCAATTCAACTGCAATGAAGTCATTGCCGTCACCACTGTTGAAGAGAATGAAGCCATCCGCTGAGGTGGTCTTGAACTGGAAGAAGAGGTGCATGGAGGTGTAGGCCTGGAGGGTGGCCAGGCTCAGGTAGCTGCTCTTGGTCTTGAAGGTGACGGGGTCAGCGATAATGTTCCTCAGTCCAAAACGAGCCTTCAGTTCGCAGTAATCGATGTCGCCATTTTTGCACAGGTCAATGTAGAGCAGGCCATTGAACATGAGGCTCTGCAAGTGGCCAATGAAACTGGATGGGACAACGGAGATGTAACGTTTCTCTGTCATGATTCCGGTCTCGATATTGTGGAATTCCAAGCGGGTATGGTCCCCCACCATCGTACCTATCAACGTCACAGAGGAGATTCACGTAAGTTACCACATTTTGTCACAGCACACTTACTATACCTTTTAGGTTTCCACACAAAATATTTAGTTCCAGGAAACAAGATGCCCAATATAGTAGACAGCCGATGGGACCTCAGTCAGAGGACGGATTCCCGGCTGAGGCTGAGTTATATACCCTGTGGCCCATGCTCTCATGCAGCTGCTCAGAATGTCCCATCATATAAAAGAAAATATGAGATCATGGATAACTCAAGTTAAAGGATAAAATGATTCATTTTCTCCATTCAGGAAACAATTGGGTACCAATGCATACTCTAAGAAAAAAAGTCTTGATTGCCCCAAACCTTGTAAATATACAACAGACAAGCATGAAGCATTCACTACCAAATACTTCTTGATGTAATAATTCACCACCCAGTACTTGTCGAAAGATTCTATTGTAGAACATGTGTTAATTTTTTTCTGACCAGCAACTGTTGCTTTTTCTGATAACACCTCTAATTTCCCTTTGGGATGCTACCCTCCATACTTTACCTTAAAACCATCTGGGCTGGATGAAGCTGATCCTAACCCAGCTCTTGAAGTAATCAGCCTATGCAGGCTGGACCACTCAACATTATTTTATCCCCCTAGCCATAGAGTATGGTCTATGGACTAACAAGGTGGTCTGCAAACTTTAGCACGCCTCTGAATCACATGGAGGACTTCTTAATACACTGTTCCCTGCACCCCACCCTCAGAGTTTATCATTCAAAAGTCTGGGGTGTGGCCTGAGACCATGCATTTCTAATAAATTCCAAGGTGATGCTTATGTAGCTGGTCTAGGGAACACCCTTAGAACCAAGGGATCAGCAGCAACATAAGCTGGAGTATTTAGTAGTTACTCAGTAATTAAGTCTAGTAATATTCAGCTCCGGAGTTTTTGTTAGAACACCTATGAGAGAGGCATTCTTTGTAAACAAGGCTTGTTGAAGGGGTAAGAAGAAAACTCAGAGTTGCTGGAAACCATGTGATAACCAGAGAGATTGGGCCTGCCCAAGGAGACAGCCAACCCAGAAGCCAACCACAAAATGGAGAGAAACAGTTCCTCTAGGATGGTGCCATTCGAAGGTCTAAATTCAGCAGCCAAAGCCAGACTTCTAAAAACTAGATGGCAACAGATTGCCTTCTGTGCCTGAAGCATTTAAGATGGGGGTCTGACATTTGCAACTAAAGGATCTCCAGCTGCTACAAATGAACCAGTAGACCTTTCATTACCTGGCTTACCTAGAAGTGAATGACTGGGGCAGGGGGTCATGAAGGCAGCTTGAAATAAATACAAAAGAGAATGGAAATTTTAATGACAAAGTCAAGGAAAACGTCATTAGTACGGTCAGAGTAGAAGGTGGCCCGCCCAACATTTATATAGGCACATTATTACAATTTAACAAACCGTGTCCTGATGCCCCAATGCTGAAGGAAGGACAGGAAGAATCCCTCCTCCTGCCCTCTCCTGTTGTCTCCGTCCACACTGAAGAAACTCCATTAGCAAGACACCTAGCCTCTCTCTACTCCCTCCGTTACATCTTTCCAGAGGAAAAGGAGTGACATAATCTGGAAGATTAAAGAAACTCTACAGAGAAACTGTATTTCCATAGCTCAGCCCCTGGCACTTCCTGTTTCCCCCTAGGGGAGCAAGCTGCCTTCAAGAAACCCCCGGTGTAACCCACACAACCCACAGTATGGGTGTTACAGGAGCAAGCCTTGCTTCAGTGGAGATGCCCACCTAAGTCCTGAATTAGTGAGCGTTCAAGTGCGCAATTCCACCTCTGAAACTCGGTAGATGTTAGCCACATTTTTCCATACCAGTGTTACCACTAACAACATGATATGTGACTTTTACCAGCCTTGCATTTGTTTTTTCTCTATTGGTGTAGAACTCAGGTAGCAGGAAAAGAAAAAAAAAAAAAAAGAGAGAGAGAGAATGGAAGGAAGGGATTTCTATTTTCTCAGGGTCCTGAAACTTCAGTACCTGGGAGATTCCACCAGATTTCACTTTCAGATGCTCAGTATTAATGTCATCTCTTTGGGAGCATACTCAGACCTGATTCAGGGAACTGTTTATAAGCACAAAAATCAGATTTATGTTTTATGAGCTTCTATGTGGTGTTTTGACAACTAGTGACAAATCATTCACTTAATATAAGCAAAAACAAAATAATGGTGTTGGTTAAATATAAAATTGTAACAGAACAAAAATAAAAATGTAACATAAATCTGCTAACAATTGAATAACTAGGAGAGCTACTATATAAAATTACTTAGTATTGAAAATTGGACTGGTCATGAAAACAAAAACTAGCATAACCTAAACTCACATGATCTAGAACAATGAGGTGACTGAAACAAATATTCACAGTCTATTTGCCTCTAGCTGTTCATACAGGGCTGAGGCTGGAGCTGGAGAATGATGGGGAGGGGAAATCACAGCCAAACTCCTTGGGGACACAGGAACCAAACCGTGATGATGCTGCGAGCCATGCTAATTCTTATTTTAAAAAAGAAGAAGGAGAAGGAGGACGAGGAGAAGGAAGAGAAGGAGCGGGGAAGGAGGAGGAGACCAGCAATGAGAATTAAGAAGTGATAAGGGGTGATCCTTGGTGAAGCCTGGGATTCCTAAAGAAACCTGAAGAGACAATTTCAAAGTCAACAGGGAGCTTTTAGAGAAATTATAGATACACAGGCCTACAGAGTTGAGGGGTTAGGAAATTCTGTTCACTGGAAAATGAATTTCATAAAGCAAGAAAATCATGTACAGTGTTGACAAGAGAGAAAAGAGATGGAAGAAAGATAAGAGAAAGGAAACTAACAATGGAATTTGAGAGCTTAGCCCATGGACACAGACTGATTTAAGGATTTAGGATGAGTCGCAGAGCCTCAGCTAGAAGTTGCAGTGGGGGGGGGGGGGGGGGGGCAACATGGCGCCAAATTAGAAAAGGGACTGCTTCTCTAGATAACTAAAGGAACTCACTTGGCTGTGGATGGAGGGTCCCAAAAGAGCATGCACCTGGAGAAAACGTTAAAGAGATCAATTAAGTTTGAACCTTGTGCCAAACTAAGCAAATAAACATAAATAGATGATAAATAGATAGATAGGTTGATTGATCTGTGTATCACCTAATCAATATTAGTAACTGGGAATCTTTCCTCGTCTCCCCTGAATGCTGCCTATAGACTAAAACTCCCTTCCGTTCAAGAGGCAAACATATACATACTTCACTGCAACTGCTTTCAAATTTCAGAGGGAAGAGGAGTAATTTGGGAGAAAGATGATAAAAAAAAAAAGCAAGACTACTGAATGTTGTTTATGTGCCAGGCACTATGCTAGACACTTCAGAACCACCACCAAATGTCATTATCACAATCAATAGGTATCATTATCTTGCTTTAGAGAGGACACTTAGCTTAGAGAGGTTAAGCAATGTGATCAGAGTTCATACAGGTGCTAAGTGGTAGACCCTCTGATTGAACCCAGGTGTGTTCGCTTCCAAAGCCCACATCTTGTACATGACACAGCAGAGAAAAAGCTCAACCTATTCCTTATGTTATTGTGGGTGGAATTTAAATGGTGCAATGTCCCCACTGAAGTTGCTCTGATGGGTTCACACTCTGTCCCAGTGGCCAAGCACCATCACGTCACTCCATCTAAGTCACACGTAATGTATCCAGCACCTCCCCTAGAACAGCCATGTTGCCTTGACTCCTATCCACACATTCACTTCATATTTCACTGATGGTCAACAGCAGTTTACACACTAGCCCTTAGAGTGATAAAGTCTGTGAAGAACATAAACCTATAGAAAATTTGTCCAAGTTCAAGCTGTATCTTCCTACCAGGCATATACTAGACGAGCATATAGGCTCTTGAGGCCGCACTGCCTGGGTTAGGTAGCTTTTCTGTGCCTCAGTTTCCTATCTGTGAAAGAGGTAGGAAGTTTTCAGGATTACCGGTATCAATTCATAAAAACTACTTAGAACGGTGCCCAGTGCTTAAATTATTAGCTATTAATTATTCATCATTCTTTTTTTTCCTTTCTCTGAAATGTGTTAATAATTTTCCGGTATTTTGATTGTCACTCTTTTATGAGAACACAATCTCTTTTTAAGTAGAAACGATTTCTCACCTCTTCTGTATGTCCTGTAGTGTTTAGCAGGGGGGCTGAGCACAGTAAGCATCCCTCACATCTGAGGAAGGAGGTTGTATTTGAGACATTTGCTTTGGAGTCAGAGTTGGGATCATCACCATTTCTACATATGAAGTTCCTAGTCAACACTAAAAGCTTAGCAAAGAAATAACAGGAAAGACTTAGAGGAGGCAACTTGACCTCCCTTGGCTCCCAGACATGGGGAGGGAAGTTAAGAAAATGAAGGCTTATCAAGTCTCAGTAAAGAATGCATAGTTTGCCCACAATCCTTCAGCACCACCACTTCCATACCCTTTTCATCACAATACCGAAATTTTTCAAAAGTGTGTGCTGTAAATTGTTCTGATGATGATGATGATGATGATGATGATGATGATAATAAAAGTAGTTCTGGAGCCAAATAGACTTGCTGAACACTTCACATGCAATTATCGATGATTAGCAATGTGTATCAGCATAGTAAAGACTCCCAGTAAGTGGGCGCCTGGGTGGCTCAGTCGGTTAAGCGACTGTCTTCGGCTCAGGTCATGATCCTGGAGTCCCGGGATCGAGTCCCGCATCGGGCTCCCTGCTCGGCGGGGAGTCTGCTTCGTCCTCTGACCCTATCCCTTCTCAGGTGTTCTCTCTCTCTCATTCTCTCTCTCTCAAATAAATAAATAAAAATCTTTAAAAAAAAAGACTCCCAGTAAGTCTTGCAATAAAGAAATCTACTTCGTTCTGTTTAACCTAACATTTCCAAATTCCATCTCATCGTGTTTTTTTATTAACAAGAGGAAAAAATTTTCCTTGGAAAATGACTTTTTACAGCTTGTATGTGCTGTATAAGGTAAGGGACAGAAAAGGAAGTCAGCATGAACCAGAGGAGTCAAAAGAGGGATGAATCTCTGAACTAGCAAGAAGCTCTGGGTGGAGTGGGTGGATCAGCATAAGCCAAGTGAAGTATTCTTTTTTTTTCCAAGCTTTTATTTCTTTATTTGACAGAGCGAGAGAGAGAGACAGCGAGGGAGGGAACACAAGCAGGGGGAGTGGGAGAGGAAGAAGCAGGCTCCCGGCCGAGCAGAGAGCCCGATGCGGGGCTCGATCCCAGGACCCTGGGATCACGACCTGAGCCGAAGGCAGACGCTTAACGACGGAGCCACCCAGGCGCCCCCAAGTGAAGTATTCTTTTAATTTATTCTTGATAATAGAAATCCAGCTCAGTCAATCAGTCCATCAATCTTTATTAACTGTCAACTGAACTTAACACCTTTCCAAGAATACATTGTATTACAATAAATGAAAACCACCTGGCTAAGGAACATTTCTTTCCTTGCTATTGATTTCTTACGAGTGTGACCTATTCTTTGCATCATTTCTACAAACTACCTGAAAATTTGACACTCTAGGGGACCTTAAACAGCATGAAAGGGATTACTAAATAAGCCAATAAGATACTACTTAATAACCTGAGGACTGTGTGGTATTTTAGTTTCATTGCCTGATTTTATGACTTCTGTGAGCTAAAATTAAAATTCCCAAACCCATTATCACTGTAAGAAGCAATCCAAGGTTGTAGCTCATAAGCAAAATAGCTCTTTTCTTCTCCCAGATTTCTTTATCCTTATGGCTGCTCTTTTCCATCAGCAGTAAAGTAGGGGATAAGGGTTGAAAATGAAAGAGCTTCATTAATTTCAAATATCAAATTACTGAATGACTCGGGCCTTCAATGGTGTAGTCCTGCTTTTTAATTATTAGCGGTAAGAGAAAGCACACTTTATAATTACCTTTATTCTAAAGTTTCTATAAAAGAACAATGACCAAGGGAGGCAATACACATTACTGTACCCTCAGTTCTGCAGTTCTTTATGACGACAGCTTTGAGGGCATGCAATTTCCTGGGAAAATAAAAGAGATTCACGGTGCAGAGAGAGATCGGGGTGAGGTCGCCATCTAGTGGCTGCCATTCGAAACATGCATCACTGGGCTGCTGGGCTCAGCCCCAAGGAGCTAGCAAGGGATGTGGGAGACCTGCAGGCTCCTGTCTGCATTAACAGCCCACAGGGATTTCTTGAATAATTAATTCAAGATGGCTGAGGGTTCTAAACCATATAACCATTTTTACATCTCTTTGCTCACGTTCACTAAGTAAAGCTAAGTTACCCTTCAGACATGCAGAAGAGTAACCTTACCTCTCACTATGAAGGTGTCTATGTACATACAACCGGTGGGTTTTGGATACTTATTATGGTTCTATTTGACTTCATTTTTGACGGGAGAGGGGTGAGTGTTGTAGTCTTCACTAAAATGTACTCCTCACATTACCCTAATGCATCCCCTTGTATTTTTCCCATATCATAATACAAATCATTTTCTTATGATGGATTGTGAATTCCAGCAAGTAGCCTGATTTGGTGACATCACACAGACATGGATTTGGAGCTTAATTACACAGCTCTTTCTAAGTGCCATGTCCTCTTAAGTAAAATAAGAACACTTATCTTGCAAGGCAATGGGGAATTACAGATTTAAGGAGCTGATACATGTAAGACGGCTATCCCAGTATCTAATGCCTACTGGGCACTGGATATATGTCTCCTGCTCTTCCTCTATCTATAGACTCTTCTTATCTACAGACACACACACACACACACACACACACACACGCACACACACACACACATTCCTACCTACACACATATATACATGGCTCTCTATAATTCCAGACTCCAGAATGATAGAAGTTCAGGCTCATGAATATAAAATTAAATTACAGGACCCCAAATTGCAGAACCTTTAAGCTGGAGAGGGCCTCAGCAGTAATAGGATTTCAGATTTAAAAATGAGGAAATGAGGAAAAAAGTTTTATCATATCTGTCCCAATGGCAAAAAGTATTTTAGTTACAATGACTATATTAAATCCCAGGGATCCTGACTCTAACTTGACTGTCTTATTCACAGAAGAATCTGGAGAGAGTTTACACCACTGACTTCAACTGACAAAGACCAGACATGGTAAGTGACTTTTT
This sequence comes from Neomonachus schauinslandi, assembly GCF_002201575.2. Lineage (NCBI taxonomy): Eukaryota > Metazoa > Chordata > Mammalia > Carnivora > Phocidae > Neomonachus > Neomonachus schauinslandi. Next base: position 22,988,248 of record NC_058411.1, read on the forward strand.
CAACATCTGGCAGAGCATTCTCCAACATCTGGCAGAGAATTCGAGTCAGGGCCCAGATCTCCTGACATCAACAGCATTCTACATAATACTCCATGCTGCCCCCAAGTTTTCTTCTCCCATATGGACAAGAGTTCTGCCTAACAGAAGTGCACTGCTCTGGAATGTTAGAGTATAGACTTATTTGGAGACAACATGGAAGGTGCCCTCTCTCTTCCACCTTAGACCTCATTAAATTACCCATTAAATTGTGGCCAAAAAGCTACCTTCATAAGCCACTCCTGGTCTCTCCAACCCAAAATGATAATTTTCTCTTCTGACATGACAATGATAATCTTACCCATCCATGCTAGAATCTCATTACACACTTTTTGTCTTATTTTCAAATGCCTGGGTCCTATCTAATCCACTAGATTGGTTAATTATTTGAGGAAACAGATAATCTCTTGTGCTTCCTTCTTATCTTTTACATCCTTAGCACACTGCTGATATGTAACAGGCTCTCAAGAAATACCTATTGCTTATGTGAAAGCTCTGAATGTTCCTTTACGTATGGATCTATCCGTTCATTCATCCGTTGCCCTCTTAGAATGTGAATAACACCAAGCCAAGGACTGGCCTATTTGTTCACTTCCCTATTCTCAGTGCCTTCTAAAGCAGTACTCAGTACAGGGTAGGTACTCTATTCATAACAATTAAATAACTGATGAAATAAATGAATAATTACTCAGCCCCTTCTAAGTAGCCTGTAGTGATCTCAGTACTTACTTTTACCTGTAATGCTCTGAATTTCTGGTTTACCCATCTCCCTCCCCTAGAGAGTAAGTCATTTATTGAAGGAAGAAACTGGTCATTGGGAAGATGATTGATAAGTGATTTTTGAATAAAGGAATAATAAAGGAGCTACAGAACTCTACATCTACTCTCCATCTACTCTATGCCTAAGGAGAGAGACCCATCAACATACAATGACAGTAATGGGTAAATTTTATAATACAGATCAATGAAAAGGGATTATGAAACTAAAGAAGACCTTCTTAGCCTTACCTGAGCTTGTCAACGAGAACATGTCACATGACTTCTGTTAAGCAAAATAAACATGTTTCAAAAAACCTTTTGCTCGCTGAATGACCTAGAGGATAACAGGAGCAAAGAGAGACACATTTCCCTACATAGAGCTGTACTCACCCTCAGCCACATCATCATCCACGGTTAACTTAAGGCTTTTTCCTCTCCGCACCACCCGGACGGTGTGCCATTCATTGTCATTGAGCTTCTGCCCCGCATACAGGGTCTCAGGTCCTTTGCCTAAGGACGATGGTAAGTGCCAAAGTTAGAATCAATTCTGAAAGCAGCGATTACAGTATCAGAACTGTCAAAGCCACACTGACGCACAGAACCCAGTAGCATTCAAGGAATCATATGCACGCCCCACCACCAAAGCCCATCCCAGTTTCACTGCCCCAACAGGATGTTCCACAGTTGTCTCCAAATGCAAAAGTCTCAACTCATATGGACATTGGCAAAGCAGTGAAAGAAATAAGTGCCCTCCTTTGTCTACAGAGAGAAAGTTCTAAAATGCCAAGAGCAGTAATTATAAGAAACAGTAGTCAGCCATCATTTTGTTTCCCAAAGTCTTAGATTTCAGATGAATTTCTTGAAGATATAGGAAATTCATCATTCATTTTTAGAATCATTTGGTCACTCAGGCATAATACACCAGTCTGGCTTTTGGAGAGTATACATCTATTGGATGAGAAAAGAGTTCTGTAATATATACTCTTAACTTGATATTGCCATTAACCCATGGTCCTATCAGAATTCAGCAACCATAGAAATCACAACAGTAATCATCATAATAATAATGTTGAGGTCTAACCCCCATGATAAGTAATGCTCCTGAAGGGAATGTGAGGGGCCCCAGACTTATTGTTCATCATCCTCCAAAAAGATCTAAAGATCTAAAAAATGAAATAATGTAAAATGCCAAAATCAAACGCTTTTAGGTCGAAAGAATGTTCAGGAGAAGGTGCCACCAGATGAAGGAATAAACCAAGTTGTCTCAAAAGATCCATGATCAAAATGCTCAAGAGGATGTTCAGGTGTACCCTAAGAAAAATCAGGTTCAACGAGGAATTATAGTATTTAGGGGCAGACGTGGCAAGATAAACACTGAGGCATTAAAAGAATTTGGTTAGTAATGGGGGGAAAATGTCATGTTTTGCTCAGCACTAAACTGAGATGTAAATTTAAAAGACAAAGAAGATTGCATAGAACCAGAGAACTTAGACCAAGTTCCAAGTTCACTATGTGGATAGCTGAGCCCATGCAGAAAGACCCCGTGTGAGTCTTCCTGGATTAGTCAAAAACTATGTAGAAAGCCCTATCTCTGGAAACAACTTGGGAAAAAAAGATAAAATATGTAACTGGCCAATATATTCCTATGATATTATGCATCTGAAATATTTCAGAATACACTTGGATCCAACATATAGGAACACAGTAGGTGCTTTAATGAGCACTTGCTGAACAACTGATGTCTACATAGGTATTTATTTCTTTGGAAACCATCAACTAAGGTCAATACATTTTTATCTAACTAATTTTGAAAGCTCTATTATATAGATTTCACCAGCCACTCCACCCCCTCTTCTGCCTCCAAGACTCCAAAACAGTATTGTATAAATTTAGGGAAGAAAATTTAAAAAAAATAGTATCACTTGGGTAAGTATCTTCTAAACTAGGTAATTTTAAACTGTACCCTTTAATTCTGAATTATTAGTGTTGCTACTAAATGCTCTTTATAAGAGTAATGATGGGGCGCCTGGGTGGCTCAGTCAGTTAAGCAGCCAACTCTTGATTTTTGGCTCAGGTCATAATGTCAGGGTCCTGGGTCCAGCCCTGAGCCCCATTAGGCTCTGCATTCAGCACACTCAGCAGGGAGTCTGCTTCAGGATTTTTCTCTCTCCCTCTGCCCCTCCCCCGGCTCACTCTCTCTCTAAAATAAATAAATCCTTTTAAAAAAGAATAATGATAGCAGTTGAAGTTTGGGGAAATTTTCTTCTTAAAAATAAAGATTTTCAAAATAAAAAGGTTTCTTTTAATTAATATGTATACAATAGATCATTTGTATTTTTTTTTTCAGAATGTACCTATATCCCAAGTACAATGCAAATTCACAAGAATCCTAAGAAATCAATGAAGAAACTTAAAGTGGACCAAATGTACCCCAAATTGGGTATGATGCCATGAGATCAATGAATCTGAAGGTAAAAAAAATTCTATGATAAACCATTTTATATTCAATTTTAGCTGTTCTTTGTGAGTATGCCTGTCTTACTATTATCTAAAGCATATACATTGTAACAGAATTTTTCCTACATCTCACCTCATTAGATAGCATTGTTCATTATCTCATTAAATTCGGGTCTAAGATTGATGTTAACACTCAACTTTACAACAGCAAACCGTGCAGGCATTGAGAGAAAATGGGCCACATCATGTGGGTGCTTTGAAGCAAGAACAGATGTTCTCAGAAGAAACAAATCTGCTGTTGTTTTTTTTGTGTGTGTGTGTGTGTGTTCTTATCCTCTTTATTCTATATTCAAATGCTTCAATAAGAAAGGGGAAAGTAAGGAAAGACGTAGGAAACATAGGCTATATTGTTAGAAAGACAGGCTATTCAAACATCTATAGGTAGCATCTGTTCTTTAGGCAGTGTTTGCACATCACTTAATTTTTATGATCGGGGACAAAGTAAGAGGGAGAAATACTAACACCAACATGGTGACAGTTAGCGACATGGCCATATTGGTGTCATATTAGTCATCGGTGTAAAACAAGATTTGCAATCAGCCCAGTGTGTTTTAAATGCTGCTGACGTTTTGCAGGGACTTGGAATTTTCTTGTGTCAAATTCAAACAAAAATATTTAACTATCCTTTTGACTCTAAAACTTCAGGATGTGATAGTCTACAACCAAACATGTGGGAAAAAAGACCTGAACACCCTCATGCCCTTCTGCTTGGCTACAGTTGCTGTCTCCAACCCCAATAATCCTCATGACTCTGCCAGGAGAAAAAAAAAAAAATCCATACCCGTCTCATTAAAATGGTAGGGAAATGAATATTATCCAATATTCATTTTCAAGCAATAAATACAGAAATCCCAGTGAGCTTCCGAAAAAGTTTCAGCCTCCAAAAGTGGAGAGTCAATGGCATTTATCTTTAATCAAGCCAAAAGGTCAATGCATCCCTACCAGAGAGAAAGTGATGTTTAAACTCAGCTGGAAATGTAGGCAAACAGAGGGCAAGAACAAATCTAATTTGTAGCCTAAGCGTAAAACCGGATTGATAAGTAATACAAGATGTAGATACAAGCTGAAAGTTAAAACATACAAACCATCTCGTTTTCAAAGGAGGAGGATTTAGTCTAAGGAAGACTTCCCTGGCCGATTCAAGCACAGGGCCAGTGAAGCAGCATCAGTTAAACAATGAATGTAAAGATAAGGATTAGACAAGGAGGAGAAACTTTTTGTTGTTGTTGTTGGAATTTAAAATGGAACTGATAGGACTTTAATTTTTAAAAAATTTTTAAAAAACCTCAGAGCCATTAATTTTCCTCCATTGTCCTTTTTCTTTTCTGTAGCTAGGAGAAATGTGATCTGTGATTAGGTACATACTGGATGTATCTAACAGAGGCATGCTTCCTTTTATAGCTTAACTAATAAATATTGATCACACACACAAAAAGAAATCAACATTTGATTCCCTTTAGGTTGCTTAGATCATCACTGTTTGATCTAAATACAGGAAGCTAATAACTTATCTGACACCCTATAGCTGAATTTCCCAAGTAATGGCCTCTGTGACCAGAGTAAAGAAGCAAAATCACAGTTGAAGATTTCCGGGATGCAGAGGTCTGTAGAAGTGAGTATTCAATTGTATTCAAAAGAACCTTTAATGAATCTTTTGGGCGATACCACCCAAATTCCCATTCTTGACCTAGTCTCACTGCAAACTCATTTGGCATCATCTCTTAGTTAAGACTTGTCTCATCAAAGATGATCTAATTTTCTGACGGACATGGATAGAGAAGGAGTCATCACAGATGAAAAATAAAGATTTATTTTCTTGACCTATCCTACAGTAACCCTGTGGGAGGCCTATTTCTTTAAGAAGCCAGAACTAATAGTAAAATCAAAGTGAAAAGTTAGGAGAAAAGCATTCTTTGGGAGAGAAATCATTGCTGATTGCTTGGAGGAAGATGACGCTCAGATATTAACAGATTGTTCCCTTTGAGGGGACAGGGAATGGGAGCCTATGGGGAAAAATCTGTATTTGGGTATCTCTAAAGGCACACACCTTCACAAGGTGGACTTTGGCTCTTCATGATTTTGAACCTACTTAGTTGTTTTCTTTTTATTTTTTGTTGTTGCTTTTTGGTAGACTCTTCATAGAACATGAATTTGTTATTCCCCCCAGGAGCAACATAACCCGCACAACTATAAGATACCTGAATATGCATTAGTTTGTCAATAAATTTCTAAAACCTGCCCAAACCAACTAAACCAGATGGTTTTGCTCATACACAGGGAGTAGAAATTCCTTCCAACTGCCACAAAGTATTATCTCCAAAAGTGGGTGGATAAGACTGGAAACTTACTTTGCTTGGGGTCAGGGGACAGGGGTTAAGGGCACACTCTCTATACCATAATCACTTTGCTTTACTGGAACATCTTTCTATTTGTGCAGGAGAAAGAAACAACAACTTGATTTCCCGTGGAACTGTGTTTCACATGAATCAAAATTTCTACAATGCATAAAAAAATATGAAATTCACTCCCTTAGAAAGGTATAGCAAAAGGCATGTGATTATACATCTAAATGGCATGATAAATAAATACTTGAAATGACTGTGTTAGGTTTAATGAACACCAAAAAATATTTAAAAAGAGAAAACTTACCTTCATTTCCACCAGCACCCTAGGTTAGGCCAGCTGAGCTATGACAAAGCCTAGCTCAGCTAGGCTGAGAGAATAGATTAGGCAATTAAAAGCAGGGGTGAGTAGGGCAGTGGGACTATAGACTAAGGACGGTGACAGAGAAATGGGAAAGAAGCATCTCATTTTTTATCCAAAGCAGTTTCAGGTTCTGGTTGTTTTCTTCAGGTTGACAACCCAATGGAGAATAAGAGGTGTTTTGTTTTTATAAACTCATTTTTAAAAAGATTTTATTTATTTATTTATTTGACAGAGAGAGACACATAGAGAGAGGGAACACAAGCAGGGGGAGTGGGAGAGGGAGAAGCAGTTTTCCCACTGAGCAGGGAGACCGATGTGGGTCTCGATCCCAGGATCCTGGGATCATGACTTGGGCCAAAGGCAGATGCTTAACCGACTGAGCCACCCAGGCGCCCCTAAACTCATTTTTCAAAAGCATTCATTTTCTTTGAAAAAAAAATTTAAATCGTTTACTTATAGAGGCAATTTGGTGGAACACCTCAAATAGGTCCTTCCATTCTCACTGGAGTCCTCAAATCTCAGAAAGGGCTGTCACTTCCAACAACAGAAGTGAACATAGGAAGTTTTCTGGAAGTCTTCTGTTAAGAAGTCTCCCAGCAAGGTGTGTGAGAAAGATGAGTGACCCAGTTATTCAAGCTGAGTACATGTATCCTCCTGGAGACCCTGCTTCTCGTTAAAACCCACTAAAAACACCATCAATAATTACTGGGCTTGAGCAAGTAAATGGCCCATCAAGCCTGCCACATACAAAATACTCATCTATGGGCTGCCATCCCTTTTCCTTGGGCTCATCCTCCACTCTGCTAATAGAGCACTGTTGCTAACCTCTGGCAGCGTATCACAGAGCAAATATTAACTGAGCAACAATATGGGATCAGGCACCATGCCAGGGTGGAGGATGGGAAGGAAATGAGACAGACAAGGTCCCCCTGCCCTTACAAAGTTTACAGCCTGGTTGGGAGAGGGTAAGGAGGAAGGACAATACCCAAATGAAAGACCATGAGATTATTTCAGATGGGGTTGAGTTCTATGAAGAAAATGAAACAGGGTGATATGATGAAAAGTAATTTAGGTGGAGAGTGGGAATGGAGGGTGGGCTACTTTATTACGAGTCTCAGCAAGGCCTGTCTGCGGGGACTTCTCCACTCTTGCCCTGAGTATGTGGTTGGATGGACAGCTCCTAAGTGAGGTGGTCAGAGTAGGCTTTTCTGCAGAGATGCACTGATAAGGTGCCAGACGTGCAGATATCTGAGTGATGGGAAGAGCAAGAGCAGAAGCCCAGAATACGCTTGGCATGTTAGAGGACCGATGATAACAAAAAACCCATTGTGGCTGGAGCTGGTACCCAAGGGAGAGAGTGTGGTGGGAGAGAAGGTGGAGGAGTAAGCAGAGGCCAGATCCTAAGAGGACCGAAAGGACATGGTACAGAACCTGAATGCTCTTCTAAATGCATCTGGGAGCCACTGGGAGGTTTCAGGCAAGGGGATCCTATGATTTAACTTAAGTTTTAAAAATCATTCTGGTTGCTATGGGTGCACTGGATCCAAAACGGCCAATAATGGAAACAAGGAGATCTCGGGGAAGCTGCTAAAGGAAGGAAATGATGGTGACTTGGTCTAGGAAGGTAGCAGGAGAAATGGAGGTGGTGAGATTGGGGGTGCATGTTAGAGGTGAGGTCAACAAGACTTGAGATTGGTTTGGAAGGCAGACTAGGGGCAGGAGAGGAATTCACAGTGACTCCTAGATTCAGTCTGAGAATGCAAGTGGTCAAAGCACCCTTGACTGAGAAGGCAGAGATTCCAGAAAATTTAAGACATGCCTGATCCTACCAGCCAACGGAGCTTGCTTCTGTCCCCTGCACCTTTCCTACATAGCATCAATCACACTCAGCACCAACTCTTGGCAGCCTTCTACTGCTCAGAAGTGTGGCTCAAAGTTCACTGATTGCAAGATTTTCTTAGCACGGTGTTAATCTGCACCTTGGGCCACCACTGCCTACTGATGGCACAGGGTTACTAGGCTCCTGCTGTCTTTCTTACCCTCCCGTCCCCTCCCCTCTCCTTCCTTCTTTCCTTCCTTCCTTCCTTCCTTCCTTCACTCCTCCTTCCTTCCTCCCTCCCTCCCTCCCTCCCTTCCTTCCTCTCACCCTTTCTTTATTCTTGCATGCTTCCAGTTATGTGTGCTGGCCCCTGCTTGGGACTGGAACAAGATGTGTGCCTAACGTGACAAAGAAAACCCTGGCAGCCCATTCAGTTGGATCTCTAAATTGCGATCACAGTGTAAAATGAACCCTCTCATCTCAGCTAGGAGAATAGCATCTCAAATTTGAAATGGAATGAATCCAGGGCAGATATCTCTCCAAAGGAACAAATGACTCCACAAAAGATGAGAAAGAATCCTGCCCCCAATTTACTGCCCAAATCTCTACCTTAAATCATAAATTTACAGCATTGCTTAGGAGTGGTGAGCTGAGGACAGGCTCAAGATTTCTTGTGATAATCTCTATGAAGCCACTTTTCAAAAGATGAGGGCAATTTGCTCAGGGATAGGCAGAAAGATGTTTTTGTAGATATTGATTCTACTCGTTTAAAAAAATAAAAACTTTCTAAAATATACTAATACTTTCCCTACCATTATCATGATATAATTAATACAAATCAAGCTGCTCTTGATGATTTAAACATTATTGTGCCTTAGGGTCTTTCTGACTATGTGATCTTATTGTTTAGCACTAAAGACACAGATTTTGAAGATGATGGCAACTGAGCTAAAGAGATCTGAACTAAGATATGCACTAGAAACTGCTCCCCTAATATCCTCCTAACCAATGCCTATTGAAGCCTGTTTCCTTCTGAATCGACTCCTTGGTAATAAAAAACAGAATAAAAAAATGTCCAATTATGAGTTGAAAGGTATAATTAATCCTAATAATTAATATTTTGCTGTAAATAGGAATTAAGGAAGGCATAATATATACATCTTCCATTACTCCTCTTCTGTAGACTTTCACAACTTTCCTACCTCCACCCATCCTTTCCTGGTCCCCAACCCTCCCAGTTGGGAGTGTGTGCCTTTCCAGTAACTCAGCTGCATTTTTCCTCTATAAATCATCACTCTGTCCCTGCTATTACAGATATACATATACATTTGTTTATATTCACTGCCTCCATATCTGTGCCCTTTGAGGGAGAACATGCTACCTTTATAATCCCCAGCAACTCAGCAGAGTACCTTACACCAAGAAGATGCTCAGCATACTAGGGAAAAAAAAACTACTAGAAGAATAAATAGAATTAAATTGACTACATATCAAACTAGTAAGCAGGTTGAGGGAGGGAGAAGAAATGGAAGAGGAGCAGGAGAGAGTTGCAGACTGTATTTTAGCAATAGAATAAACTGGACCAATTTGGGAAGATATTCAATACAGTAATAAATACATATAACTGAATTAATGAAATTGGATGAAAAAATAAATGACAGTGAATTTATTGAGGGTGGAGGAAGAGAAAAAAGAGGGAGTAGAAGAGGTTTACATGTTGCATTTTGGCAGCTGAATGATTTAGGCACTAATTCCTAGTTCATCTTGGAGCTAAAAGACACCATATATAAATAAATAAAGACACTACTTTTCATTTTAAATATATTTTTTTCCCAGCCAGAAAAAAAATACAGTTTTCTGAGAAACTGGTATGAGGATGAAAGCAACATTGATAAAAAGGTACCAGTTACTCTGCATACATGATCTTATTTAGTTTCCCAGTATGAAGCTGATATGGTTTCCCTCAGCTATGCAAAGAAAGAGGTAGCACAAAGTGCCACAACCTGCCAAGGTCATGCAGCTACAGAACACAGCCCCCAGTCTGTCTGCAAAATGTCTCCGCTGCACTTTGTTCTCGCAGCTTCATTACGGGTATGCCCCTGGGCTGACCTCGTCTAGAGATGTGAGGAGGAACACAGTGAGGGCAGGGAAAGGACGTGGGAGAAGCAGGAGAGTACAGTGAAATAATAAACAGAAAAATCTAATTTGGGGGATCAGTGAAAAGTAGGACCTGATTTCACCTTTTTTTTAAATTTACTTCTAAGACAAAGGGTCAAGCCCCAAACTAGTAATAGAGCCAAAAGAAGGTGAAAGGTTATATTTGAGATGAAAGTGGAGGGTAAATAGATCATGTCTGTGTGCCCCTACAGCAGACACTTTGGGCCCTGCATCATGTCCCCTGGGCCAAGCTCAGATTTCAGCCATGGCAGCAGTACTGCTGTCGGCCCACACAGAGCCCAAAAGTCCCCATCTCAAGTCAGGGGTGCCTTCATTGCCTGCATGCAGGAGCAACCAAGTAGTGGAAGGAAGGTGATGGGGCTGTCAAACAATGGGAGGGACAAAGCTAATAGATTAATTCCCCCAAATCTGTCATCGGAGTGGACAATTCTTGGAGGCATTCATTACAACACCCTCCATCTCCCCCTCATCCACTTGACCCACAGCAGAAAACTTAACAATGGATACTCCCACTGGTGTTTCTTCCTCCACTGATCATCCTCTCTGCTCCTTCACTCCCACTTTTGGGGATCCTGCCCAAATAAACCACCTGACCCAAGTCCTTGTCTCAGGATCTACTCTCAAGGGAACTCAGGCTAAGGTGACACACAGTGCTTGATCATTTCCTCCTTAGTAACTCAAACATTACAACAATCTTGTGAAGTAAGGACTATCAATGCTTATGATAAAATCCAGAAAGGTTAAGTGACTTTCCCAAGGTCACAGGCTATTAAATCATGAGACTGAATCAAGAATCCTGGCTTCACAGACGGAACTCCACAGATAGAGCTCTCCCCATTAACCTCTAGCTTCCTAAAGTCTATGAAGTCCAAAAAGAACAGAAAACAGTGGTCTGCTATCACCATTAAGGAGGGGCTATGGTTGCAAATTACCAAATACTGACCAAACTCTTGAGGTTTTGAGGAAGTGCATAGGTCTCTGAGGGAAATCACCAGGCTCTCCACCGTGAGGATCCATTAAGGACCATGGAGGGTTTTTGAGAAGGTGAGATCACCATCACTCTTAATTAGCTTAGGTTTATTCAAGACAGAAAGTAAGAGATATGGTCTCCATACCCAGAGTCCCTTCAGGCTCTATGTTGCTAAATCATCACCATATCCCATATGGGGAACTTTATTTTAGATAGAAAGATACAGTCACTATGTTTTAAAAGATCCCTGAGACAAAGAGCTCTGTGAAATGGCATTTCTGTATCAACCCCCATGTGTGCAGCACCTCCTTTCCACAATAGAAAGTACTAAATCTGAGGTAAGAATGGAAAAGGAGTGATATTTCTAGCCTATCTCCTTGGGATGATAATTGCAAGGTCTTTCGGCTTATGAGACTCATCAGATGGCATTAGCTGATCACCCACTGTGAACAGACGCAGTTGCCACACAGGATGGCCCTGTCACCTGGGTGCACCCTTTTATCCTCTTAACATCTGCTTTGTGCAGTTGGGGGATCCAGGAAGCTAGATTAGCAGAACAATCACTCTATTCTGGCCCTAGTTCACTAAGACGATGATCCTTCTCCCTCTTAAAATAATATGTATGTAGGTTTGAAAATATGAGAAATTATAGCTCTCCATCTCACTAGAAATATCATCTCTTTATGGTACCCACTAAAATAAAACTTGCAAGACAAGCACATAGAGGAAAAAATTAAAACCAGAGCGTTAATAAAAATAGATCAAGGATATTTTAATTCAAATGTATTTGTCTCCCTTGAAGTCAGACTTAAAGGCAACTGGTTCCTCAGCAAGTGTGGCCTTGGGCAAGGCATGCGAGTGGCTACCTTGTCAAATGTGACTGATTTCCATGTGCTGTCTTTACAACTTTGTGCAATGGTGTGGATACAGCAGGGAAGTGAACTTCAGACTGCTGACTGTTCTATCCATGCACCCTGAATTCCTGATTAAGCTGAGGGCATCAAGTAGAGGAACTGTTCCTATTAAACAGGGTGAAATCACCACCCCTCTTCCAGGTTGTATAAAGGAAGATGAGTTTAACTGAAAAGTCCTGTACCTACTACAAATGCATTGTGGAAATTTCTGAGGGTGCAAAGATAAAAAAGACACAAGGAGCTCAGTCTCTGGAAGTGTTGCACAAATAAAAACTAATTGGGTGGGAGAAAGGGGTACAGAAATATGCACTGGATACCCTGCTAGTGGGGTACCTGGTCTATCTGGAAGTCTGAGTCGTTAATTATTCTTTTGCTTCCCATTTTCATGCAGGACTACATAGATCCTATGAGGCAGGGACCAATACCTTCATTTCTGTGCCCTTCACAACTCCAAATACCCCTGTCCTTGGTATGCAAAGTGAATTCTCAAAGTTGAAGAGTAAACGGTTATGTTTCTTATTCTTTTCATACTTGCATTAGACTTTGCTAATAACAGCAAATATGCATATTTTACTTACCAGCCAGCAGCCACTGGATACCATTTTGAGTGCTTTACCTATATTAATCAATTTTATACTCACATCAATCCCATAATGTTGTCATGATTATAGTACATGCTGACAAAAGACGCTGTCCCTTCCTATCAGCCTTTTCCTAATAGGTCCATCCTTCCTGGAGAATTAGATTTCCTGTCCCATTATGTCAGGCACTTTGTGTGACTTGCTTCATTGCCAAAGAAATATGAGCAGAAGTGGTGTGGGCCACTTGGGAGGTTTAAGAGCTATTACATGGCTCTGCCACCTCTCTCTTCCCTTTGCTACAGATCCAAGAGGTGACAGATGAGGGCTGTTTCTTCAGCCAGGGTCCAGAAAAGAAGAGAACATGAAGCAGAGCTGCAGCAGAACCATGATGAACACTAATGTGAGTGAAAAGGAAAGCTCTGTTCTTTAAAGTCACTAAGATTGCAGGGAGGCATTTGTTACTGAGCAGGGCTGACGGATACATAGGTCCTATTAATATCCATACTTTACCCTTGAGAAAACTGAGGCAGAAAAAGGTTCAGTCAATTTTTCAAGGTCACATAATTAGTAATTTCTGGGACTTGAATCTGGGCAGCCTGGTTCCATCTGGGCCTTAACTACTACACTACACAGCCTCTATTGGATAAGGGATGAACCAAAGATGGCTAAGAGATACAAAGATAAAGCCCCACAGTGAAATATTCTACACATGCCCAACACACACACACACACAAAATATATATACATCTATTAAGCCAATGAATTAGCTAAATGCAATGACCATGCCTTTAATTTCCAGGTGGACAGAAGACAAAAGCAAAGAAGAAAAAGAAGGCAAAATAAAATGGAAGAAGAAAGAAACATATAGAGAAAATGACAGGGGAAAAAAAACAGATTTAAAAAATCTCAGTATTTGTCAAATTGCTCAAGGAAAATCTCTCTCCTAGCAAAATAAAACTCAAGATTTTTAGCTTTAAAATGCTGCCAGAACACAGAACAAATAAAAGTGTTTAGAAGCATGTATTTTGAACATTATCTGGGTTTTTCCACTTTAATAAAATGAACTCTTCTGTTTGTGAACGAGATAGAGTGGTAAGTGGCACATCTCACCCAGGGGGATGCCACTCATATGCATGCAACAGTCCTGTCATTTTAACTTTCAGATGTTTCAGAGCTGCTAAGGAGTAATCGAGGCCCATGGTTCCCACATTTTAAACCTGATAAAAAGCATCTGTGAATAATGCTAAGAATTCCGATTCCAGAACTCCAGACTTTGTGTCTTTGGCCAACTTTTCCTTCTTTCCTCAATGTTGTTTTGTATTTTGATTTTTTCCAGGTTATGTCCTATGCTTCTCTAATCTTCCCAACCCTCTCTCCTCCAGTATCTCTCTTCAGGTCATCCCCCTCCAGTTCCTCAAGCCGTGAAGCTGGCAGTCATCCTGGACTCTCCCTTCTCTTTCACTTCCTGCATCCAAACCACAGCTGGGGCAGGCAGTCCATTCCCCTAGGTGAGGCCTGGATCTGGAGACAGCAGGCCTTGGGGTCCTCATCTGATATTACAGAGTAAAAGCCCCTGAGACTCAGAGGATTTGAAGCAATGCAAATGAGGGCATTTAAGGTGAAAGTGATGGAAATCAGATCTAAACCCTTACGGCTGTGACCCCAAAGCCATGTTTTATCCATACACCTCAACTTTTCCATGAGCCAAATATTTGTATTGGTTAGTATATCAGCACTTGAGATCAATACCAGTAGCTAATAAAATAATATTGTTTATGGGTCATTTAGAGCTATTTATGATTTTTAAATAGTATGCCCTTATCAACAACTGTTTTGCAAGAGAGAATGCAAAGACATTCTCTCAAGATATCCATTTTTGTTTCTTTTTATACATTACTGGGAATTTTTTTCCCATTCTGATCTATTTGGCAGATTTTTAGGTACCAACCCCACTTGGAAAAAAGTCATTTCAAATGCATAATTCAGTAAGCTTATTATTTATTCTTTCCAAGCCTTTCATGTCTGGTATATGGGCAGGTCTGAATCACTCCTCATGGCTCCCATGGATGGTGACAGAGGCTCAGTGAGAAGACAGGAAGTATTCAGAGTCAGAGACAGGGCTGCTGAAGATCACAGGAAAGCCTGGGAAAACCAGCAACAAGACTGTCGGAGGCTGGTGCTAAGCTAGCTGAGGAGGCAGGAGGAAATGGTGTTCTGAATTAGGAGGGACTGGGGAGAGCTTATGTGGTGGTTCCATGCTTAAAGGATGGAACTTTGTGGCCCTTGTCAATGTGGGGTGACTCAAGAGGACAAACCCACACACTGCCTCCAGAGCTGTATACACTATATTGACTCCTCACTGTATTGTCTACTCAGATAACCTTCTACCTCCAACCAAACATCAGTCCACTGATAGCTCTCTCCATTCTCTGACCCAGAAGCAAGCTCTTTCAGAGAGTCTAAGACTCTAAATGAGGCTTCCCTTCCATACCCTTTTGTCTAATGGTGGATCTTCTAGAATGCAAAGCACTAAGAGAGGGTCCCTGTCCATTTCAGAGGGTAACTGGACGGTTCCAGAGCTGGCACAGGGGTGCTGGGGCAAAGGGTTGCAGAAGACTAGGAGGGACGATGGGGCATGAAATAACTGCTCTACTTCATGTTAGGGCTTCATATTTAATTCTCACAATCCTGAGATGTTAGCATTGTAATCCCACTTTATAGATTATAAAAGTAAGAAAGAGGGATGTTACATTATCTTGGCCAAGAGCAAATAGCTAGTAAGCAGAACCAAAGCCAGGACTATCTGAGGGTCAAGTGTTCATTCTTATACTAAATTGCCTTCTACATGGACGAGTAATGTGAGTTGTGGATAAAAGCAGACCTGTGCTGCTTCTGTAGGAGCAGGAGTGGAGATTTGGGGGCAGCAATGAGGTAGAGGAACCAGAGATGCTTCTTTGAACGGATCTTCAGGCTGGGTAAGAATGGGGATGTACAGTATGCAAGGCAGCAAGGAAATCCTAAGGAGTGCCATCGATAAGAATGAGTAAAGGTAAATCCCTGTGGACTTTGGGTCGTGCTACTGGGGGAGGGGACACTTTTATATTGGGGTGTTTGTGCAGTGAGCTTACGCTGACTGTGACCTGCCTGTAATATCTGTGGGAACTCAAGTTCCCCCCACTGGATTCCAGGTGGGTCACTCTCATCTCAATAAACTTTGTTTCCCATTGACTTTGAGATGTGGCCAGAGAATGTGCCTATATTTTTCAGGTTCTAGTCCAAGGCTTAGACGAGGTAGTTACTCTACATGCATTTATATTAATGTATATAAATGCAGCTTATGGATACTGAAATCCAAATGGTGAATCAACCAACATGCTCTAACATGGAAATGAGGAGAAAATGCAGCTATGCACTTATTACATCTAATTATCCTGTTTGAAGCTACATATGCTTCTACTGATTCATAATCCTAGCTACCACTCATACAGTTTTGTGATTTAATCCAGCTCCTGTGGGATCAGTGGAAACACAAGTTCTAACATACAGCTTGGCACACGGCAGGTGCCCAACCGATTAGTGCTACTTGTTAGTACTCATTTACAAAAACATATTTAAGTGATTTTTAAAAATCAAGTAATAGGAATAAATGGCCTTTTTTAAAAAGTGCAAAGGAAGAAATGAGGGGGAAGAAAGTCCCATAGGGACTACATTTTTAAATGACAAGTTTAAAAATCCTCTTTACTCTAAGAACAAATAGCCACCTAATGGTTGTACAATAACATTTGTTTGTTACTAAATATTCATTACCTCAATAACCCATCAAATACTGCTCATTTGTAACATGGTAGTGTTTGGCTAGTGGCTAGGGATAAAAGGAGAAATATATTAAGGTCCCTGGATCAAAGTTAGAGTCTACTAGAGGAGACAGTCATGTAGAAAATTAAATACAATGTTTTAAGTGCTCTAACAATTGGGTGAACCCTTTATACTATACCTTAGGGACACAATGAAAGGGAGAAGGTGTGTGTGGGAGGGTGTGGGTGCGTGTGCGCGCATGCACGAGCATACGCATGCGCCTTTTGGTCTGGGTTTGGGGTCAGAAATATAGTGGCATTCAAGTAAGACTGCCTAGAGAAAGCGAAAGTATCCTAAAGTATGAGCAGGAACTAGTGCTCCAGGTAGATCAGAGATGGAAGAACATTCTGTACCATGTACAGAGTTGAGAGAGACCGGCAAGTTCAGGGAATGGTGAGCAGTTCCATATGGTAGGCAAGTATAGAGCATTTTTATAAGAGGTAGGAATTGAGTCCAAAGAGGTAGCCAGGAGCAGATTTTTAAGGACCTTTGTTGCAATAACATGCAAAATAAAATAACACTTTGTATTTTATCTTCTAGACCAAAAAGAGCTCTTGAATATCTTAAATGGGCTGCGATGTGCATTTGCTATAGTATTTAGATTACTCATTTCGCTATAGATAACAAAACAAATGGGGTTAATAAAACTCACAAAAGTGTTAAATATAGAGAGCAAATGGGTAACTTCTGAGACCTGTTAAACAGAGAGAAAATAATCAGAGCATAGGTATTTTATTATTTTTTGTTTCTATTTATTTGAGAGAGAGAGAGAGAGAGAGAACAAGCAGGGGGAGAGAGGCAGAGGGAGAAGGAAAAGCAGACTCCTCGCTGAGCAGGGAGCCCAATTTGGGGCTCGATCCCAGGACCCTGGTGTTATGACATGAGCCGAAGGCAGACGCCTAACCGACTGAGCCATCCAGGTTGTCCCCAGAGCATAAGTATTTTAAACAAAGATAAAAAGGATGGAACAAACAGCGAAGGTACTTGCCCATAGAAAATGATCGGATATACCTAATAAACCTTAAGTATTTATGAATCTCTGACCATGTCAGATTGAAAGCTGTCAACCCTAACTTGGTTAACTCATTAGTGACACTCATTATGGATCTATTCTGGCTTGAGACACACAGGTAAAGCATATATCTGGTCATCAAGCTAACTGGTGAGCTATAGCTGTGGCCAGACCCACTTGCCCTTGTGTTTCTTTAGTAGGGCAAGTGTGTGATGGCCCCAGAGGCCTCCCATCTGTTTAGGACCCCTCAACTCTAGCCCATAGTCCTTGTAGCCACCCCATCAGCAGGGAAAGCTGATGCCGCAGAGAGAGAACACAGATATATGAACGTCGTGTAACAAGGATTCAGATAGAGTAGTTTTTCCACCCCACTTGCACACTATCAGTCATCTGCCTGATCTCTTTCCCCTTGCTTCTTGTTGTGTGCATTACTTTAATGGCCCACATAATTATACATCTTAATTTGGTCTATGACCCTTTCTGTTCCATGACCTCTAGAGCAGCATGCCTGAGTGTACTTGGAATGTCAAGGTGATTTCCCACAGGCCACAGGGAGTGATATGATCAGATTATTGTTTTAGAAAAATCACTCTTGTCCTTCAAGTGTAAAGCCTAGAAGGCTAGGGAGTGAGGCTGAAGGCACAGAGACCAATTCCTGACTGTCTTTCCCAGTCAAAGAAATGCAACTCATATTTCACAAAGGGTCAGACAGGAACTAGGAGCTTCAGGAACACACAAGTGAAAAAAAAAGTGTCCTGAAGAACTGAATTCTTTTTTTTTTTTTAAAGATTTTATTTATTTATTTGAGAGAGAGAGTGAGAGAGAGAGCACAAGAGGGAGGAGCGGGAGAGGGAGAAGCAGACTCCCTGCTGAGCAGGTAGCCCGATGCGGGACTCGATCCCTGGACTCCAGGATCATGACCTGAGCCGAAGGCAGTCGCTTAACCAACTGAGCCACCCAGGCGCCCCAAACTGAATTCTTTACTGTTAAAGAAAATAAACTCAACCCCTAAAACTCCATGAAGTCCAAGCAAAAATCACATAGAGGAAAAAAAAATCCTGATGCCTCATAAAGGCTGAGATGTCTTCACCTCCACCTAGATTATCCAGCCTTCCTGGTACACCAATGGTGTCATGAGAGCTTGTGGAGATAAGAGCCCACTACAATTACAACACAGTTCCATAATCTCTCACTCGGGCCCACAGGATGCCCCAAAGAAACGAAAACCAGCACAGTAAAATGCCAGGTGAAGGAAACAGCTGAATGATAATTCAAATGCCTCACAATAAGGAGGGAGTGAGTGGGGCATGAGGAGGAATGCTGGATTTCGAGCTAGCCAGACTTGGCTTTAAATTCCTGTTCCAGTACATGCTAGCTGTGTGACCTTGGACAAACACCTAAATATCTCTTAGCCTCAGTCTCTCCTAATTGTAAACTGACAAGAACCATCGCTTTCATCAAGGGGCTATGGTGAGAGATACACAATACAACACAGGAATGCGTCCAGCTCAGGCTCCCTTTCCATGTTTAATTCCATATAGACTGATAAATGAATAATTAACAATTCATAAAATGGTTATTCCAATAGCCTACCTTGATGTCAATAATAATTGTTTAACGAAATGTAACTATGGTATTCTTATTTCTTTAGTCTCCAACTTATACCAATTTTAAACCATATTCCTTTAAGCATTCTAACACAGCTAGTACATTGCTAAGGAAACTTCCCTAGAGATAAGCAAGCATAGCATTGGGTCATTTAGGTTTTTAAGCACTTGGGCTTTGGAGTAATTCCAGCAAATTCTCCTCTCAAGGGAGCACTGTTCAACCAAGGGCTTTGGGATGTCTTAAGAGGCTTACAGATTCCTGTAACAGTGAACTCAGCTCTAAGGCCACTGTGTGAAGCCAGTGTCATTTACAAGGCCCTAAGAGATGGAGAATTTCTCAGTGGTATCGTCTATCCTAAAGTCTGTTATATTCTCATAAAACACCTTTCTAATTTTTTTCTTGCATTTTTTTTTAAATTACAGTTTTTCAACCTAATTCAAAACATCCTGTTATTGGGTCACCTGGGTGGCGCAGTCGGTTAAGTGTTCAACTCTTGGTTTCAGCTCAGGTCATGATCTCAGGGTTATGATCTCAGGGTCATGAAATCGAGCCACATGTTGGGCTCCATGCTCAGCATGGAGTCTGCTTGAGACTCTCTCCCTCTCCTTCAGCCCCTCCCCACCTCCACACACACGCTCTCTCTCTCTCTCTCTCTAATTCTCTCTCTAAAATAAATAAATCTTCTTAAAAATCCTATTACTGTTAACTTTTGAAAAGGAGATGAATTTGGGAGGCTGAATTATATGATGTACAATTCAGAAGGGTAATTTACCCAAACAAGGAAACTAAACAGCCCTATTTCTCTGCTATCATAAAGGAATATTTTACCAGAGAAGCCCCTGCAGTTTTAAAGAGGGATGTGATGCTTAGGAAAGAAACATGTATTACAGCTGAGGTGTCACCTACAGCAAGGGAAGGACGAGTACCATTAACATACAACCTGAGTATAGGTACCCCCAAACTATTTGTGGGATGAGTCTGTTAAATAAGAGAGCTCCAGAAATTTAGAAGGTGACTTCTAATCAAGTCCAGTCTGCCTTGGTCTTTGATGAGGTTTCAAAAGCACAAAAAGTTAAGAGATGTGGCCAAATTCTTAGAGCTAGTCATAGTGGGAGCCCAAGACTCTGGGAAACCACTCCAGAGACTTCTCTATCAAGACGCAAGTTACTCTTCAGGCCAACTGAGGCTGAGACTATGGAACCCCTGAGGCTGAATGTCATGCACAATGTTTTCTTTTAAATTGAGGCATAATGGACATATAATAAACTGCACGTATTTAAGGTGAATGATTTGATAGGTTTGACATATGAATAGGCCCATGAGATCATCAACACAATCAAGATAAGGACCATATCCATGACCCCCAAAAGCTTCTGAATACACCACTTTGCCATCCCTTCCTCATGTCCCTCCGAAGCAATCAATGATCTGCATTGTCCCTAGAGATTAGTTTGCATTTTCTAGATTTATATAAATGGAACCCTATCACATATACTCTTTTTTGCCTTGCATCTTTTATTGTGAGCATAGTACATTCCTGTGCTCCAATCAAAGTTTATTTATGAAAAGAGATGGTGGGGAATATTTGGCATGCAGGTTATAGTTTACAGACTACTGGTCTAGTTCTAGAGCCCATGTGCTTAATTTCTATGCTGTAATGCATTTGGCAAAATCCAGCTGCTCCAAGAAAAATACGTTTAACTGCTGGAAGTTAACAACAACAACAACAATAATAATATGGGAAGGCAGTTTGTGTTTTTGTGTTTTGGGGAACAGAGAGAATGTGAGTTGTGAAGTAAGAGCTAAGGTAGGAAAGATAATAGATTGTGTATAATGTGAAGGAACTGCACATTATTCTGTAAATAATGGAGAACCTTTGGAGAGTTTACTTAAAAAAAAAGAATAGTTTGGGGTGGATTCAATGAAGAACACAACAGACTACAGAATTTAGGAAACAGGTAAATAATTCTGCATTTAAAATACTCTATAACAGAGAGAAGCAAATGAAAGGTACATTTAGAAGAGATAGCTAGGTGACCAGCTGGATGACAGAGACAGGGGATGGAGGGGAGCAAAACTGAGGATTAATTCCAAATTTCCAGCCTATTTCACTTGGTCTTGCCACTTATTTTAGATGAAACAAAACAAAGAGTAGAGCTGGGTTTGGAAGAAAGACTGATGAGTTCTATCATGAACATTTTAAGTTTAAAATGTTCAAGGGATATACATGTGGGAATGACTAGTAGGTAATTGGAAATATGGGCCGGGTATTACAGAGCCAGATGGAGCAGATTAGGACTGTATATATTCACATACACGTACCCTCAGCCCTTTGAGTAAAGAAAAACTGGGTTTTCATTAATTGCTCTCACCTACAAAGTGCCACAACCCCCAGAGACATCATGAGTTGTGCCTAATGATGTCATGGAAACCATGGTTAGTGATCTTCAAATTCTAACTACAGCTGAGTGCCAAAAACTGATAAAGCACTGTTGTCTCAAAACAATGACTGAACCTTTCCCACGTTCCTGGAGCCAACTGCTCAGGCACAGAGAAGTGCATGGAAGTGGGTCAATATTCAAATCTATTGGCTCTCTCTTCTTAAGCAGCGCTCTTAGATCTCCACCATCAGAAAGACCTGCTCTGTGTTGAGGGGCCCGGAGTAAAGGCATCCAAAGAAAGAAAAGTTGGAGGTCCTTTGGTTTATGAATCAGCCAATGGCCTTGGTCTCTAGAAACAACACTCTGGATGGGCCAATGGGAGACCTTAAAATACTTTAGAGCATCATGTGTGCAAGCCCATTCTCTGGGTTCTCTTCATACATGTTCCCGTCCAGGCCAAGCGTAGGCATCTGCTTGAGCTAGAAACAGACTGCAGAGTAATGATAAATTTAGGAAAGTCTCAATTCCAGAACCAGCACTTGAGTGTTTTGTTTTGTTTTGTTTCTTGTTCTCTGGTGCCCTCCTGTGTTCTCTTTTCAGATAACACTTGATTTACAAGACCCAGCTGAAGTTAAGTAAGCTCAAGTCACAGTGCCTCTTCCTTTGAGACAAGAAAACGACCAATTGCCTTATACCACAGACTTCAGTATGTTTCAACAAATATGCTTCCAAATCAACAGTATTTTAAAACAGTTGAAGACAGCCCCTAATGTTTAGCACACTGCTGGCCATAAAGTAGATGCTCAAAAAATGTTTGTCAAATGACTAAAGGTCCATTAGCCAAAGTTAAACAAGGAAGCCTATTGAGTCCTTTTGGCATATTCTATTACAGCAAATTTATAGGGAATTGCCAAAGTGCTTCATTAGCATGGGTATATTTTTTTTTCTTTTTTCTTTTTTTTTTCTTTTTTTTTATTCTTATGTTAATCCCCATACATTACATCATTAGTTTTAGATGAAGTGAGCATGGGTATATTTATACCTGCTTTATAAACTATAACAACTATAAGGGAACAGTTGATTATTTATTCTTTTGGGCATCCCTTCATTCAAATATTTATTGACCTTCAACTATAAGCCACATCCTGTTTTAAGTGCCAAGAAATCAAAAACGAAGACACCATTGATGGAGACAGAAGGGTAACCCCACCACTTCAGAACAAAGGTAAACCTGCTATGATAGACATATGCATTGAGCATCATTGGATCACAAGGGAGAAACCAACAACTGAAATCATGAATAATTTACATCCCAAATTGCAAACAATGGCACTGCACGCAGGTTCTCTTTCCTGCCCCACACCTAGATTTTGAGTCATAGATTTTGAGTTGGTATCACATTTTACAAGTCAGCAACTCCAAGGATTTTGACTTGCACACATAAGTGCAGGATTTCTAACCACACTGAACGCCTCCTGATACTGGTTTCTACCGCATTTAATAATAAGAAAATATAAGGCTGGAAGGAATATGTCAAAAAAAAAATACTCTTCCATTCTCCTAATTACTAGAAAGATATTGCTCAAGGTTAAGAATTAAGAGCATATGCTCTACGCTTGCCTCCTTCGGTCTCACCTAAGTTGCCAAGTACAAACACCACTTCCCAGCCACACTTCACAAGCATGTTCACTCCTTTTTCCTACTTCAAGACCCCTGTCCACCTCCCAGCTGCCTTACATCTATATTACCATAGCATTCGTTTTATAGAAGTTGTATTATCTAGATCTCAGAATCTTTTATCCCTTGTAGTCAGACTCTGATTCCATATCGACTGCTTCAATAATGCTATTATTTTAGCTCATCCTTTGAGACTCTTCCAGATCAAACACAAAAATCAGACCACTTTTCATAAAGGCCTAAGGCTAAAAATCCAAGGCACTCAACTGCCATCTTCTTTAGGCTGGAGGCTTGCCTTTACTCATTTTAGTTCTCTAGTACCTGACTCAGAAAAGTAGTTTCAAAACATCACTGAATTCAACCTGAACCGTATGCTCACAGCAAACTCCTCCACCAGCCAGAGCCATAGAGCCTGGTGACTTCCCCCATTTCTCCCTCATTCCCAAGCTCATACTCTTCCTCCTACCCAGTGGTTTCCTTGGCTTCCTGGATCCCAATGTTCTTCTGCTTCCAAGAATTTGTGAACTTCAGTGTCCTTGAGACATTCTCCCATCACCTAATTGCCACGTTACATTCCTCTCCTCCATTGAACTGTAACCCAACCAGCTCCTTTGGGATAGCTCCACCAGACAAGATGGTCTACAGTGGAGAGAACAGTTTTCTTAGAGTTGAGCCCTGAACATGGAATGTAGTTCCACTCCTGGTCCTTAAGGTAAGGTACTTACCCCTAAATATCTGATTCTCAGTGTCCTCATCTGTGAAATGGGAGTATTAATATCTACAGCATAGAAGCCTTCAGCAAGTGTCCAATGAGTGCTGGCTTCTTGTCCTCATCTCCTCTCTGATTAACCCCACCTGTCTTCTTAACTAATGTCACAAAGTTCTATGATAATTGCATATAAATTGATTATATCCTTGGTTTTTTTTTCTTATTTTCTTATCTCTTATTTGATCTTCTAAGGGCAGAGGCCATTACTTACTTCAGCTGGGACACTAATTAGTATTTTATTTTTTTTAATATTTTATTTATTTGACAGAGAGACACAGCGAGAGAGGGAACACAAGCAGGGGGAGTGGGAGAGGGAGAAGCAGGCTTCCGGCTGAGCAGGGAGCCAGATGAGGGCTGGATCCCAGGACCCTGAGGATCATGACCTGAGCCAAAGGCAGACGCTTAACAACTGAGCCACCTAAGCGCCCCACTAATTAGTATTTTAAACATCAGATGCTATTGATTCTTTACATCACTACCCCCAACAACCAGCCTGCTCCCAAATCCTGCTTTACAACCCCAATCTCTTGACTTTTTAAAATAAAAACCTCATTATGTCTATATCCAAATAATCTGATCAATTACAAGGGCTGATTAATTCTGCCTTACAGTGGAGGCCAACTAACAAAAAAAAAAAAAGACAATTTCAAGTTATGAATCAATGAGAGAGCAAAAGGCATAAATAACTCTGTGTACATTATTCCTGATCACAATTCCTCCACCTAATGCTCTTGATCTTGCTTAAGAAAACAAAATGTTCTTCGTATCATTATTTTAAATAGGTCATCCAGATGCCTCATCTTTTTCGCTTTCCACTTAAATTACAGATGTACAAACCACCCCAGTTTCCTATTATTTCCTGTTCAATGAACAAAAAGAAAATGCTAAGTGTCACACACCCAGAAACTCTAAGACCATATACTGAGAGAACCACTAGATTTTCTTGTGATGGGGGCTTGGGTGGGTGGGGGGGGGGGCGGAATACACCTCCAGTACAGCTCATGGTGCCTTTCCACCCCTCACCTCTACAGGCTGCCATGATGGAAGATGCCTTGAAGAAGGAAAACTGGTTCAAATGCTGGTTCCCCACTTAGCTGTATGCCTTCGTTAACCTACGTGTGTTTTTGTGAGCTTCAGGTTCCTCATTTGCAAAGCCACCTCCAGAGCAGACTAAAGCATATAAAAGTTCCCTTCCTTCTTCCCTGACTTACCCTAAAAGAACTCTCTTTCCTTCTTGGTACAGCCACAGCACCGTGTACTGTAATTTATCTACTTACATGTCTGTCTCCCAGCCCAGACTTGAAGCCGGGAACCAAGTCATATCTGTCTTAATTAGTGAGCATCAAACAGTGCCTGGGACACAAGAGGCATTCAACAAATGCTTGGTAGAATATTCCTTCTAAACACACCATGTTACACTGAAGCAGAGGGCAAGGATGACTGAAGTTTTCAACATTTTAGCAGAGCTCTAGAAGACCATTTGTTTAGCATCTTAGTGTGACAGGAACATGAATTTCAATGTTCATCCACTTGACTTGTCTTTCACAATGTCCTCACTCGGTGCCTACATCAGACTACTGGCTAAAGCTTGCTGAGTCTGGCTTTTCACCCCACTAGCTCACAAGCTTAGCCCTTTCTCAAAGGCTACATGTGTCCCTCACTGACACAGGTCTATAACCTTTAGATTATGAGAAACTTGAAGAGCTTTAAGCTCCAAGAGTGTATACAGGTGTGAGAAAGCTATCAGAAATTTTAAAGGCTGTAGCTGTTCATGGCTGTTCATGCCATCTATTTAGAGATGATTTGAAGGAGACCAACATTAATACTAACAATAAAGAAAGTTGACATCCGTTGCAAAGTTATAAGGTGGTGGACATTGTGCTAAGTATTTGATACATATGATTTCAGTTAAGCTTCACAAAACATCCTACAACTATTATCATTATAACTTTTCTCCACATGAGGACACTGAAGTTATAAGATGCCTAATCATTTTAAGTGAAAAACCATTAGTAATAGAGCTAAAATCTGCCATGAGGCAGTCCTGCTCTAGAATCTGTGCCTGCTTGGGGTCCCTCCTAAAAGGAGACCCTGAGATGAGGATTTGGGTGCATCTAGTTTATTTGGGAGGAGATCCCCAGGAAGCAGGATGAGGAAGGGAGGGGACAATGAGACACGGAAGGGAGGAACCCAGTAAATGGCCAGGTTACTGCTGCAAATGACTGGGATTTGGTTTTACCAGGGAACCTCTGAGACAGAGTATATGGAATGCATCTTAGAATCAGCTCTGAGGGGGGCACTGAGCATCTGACTCTTGGTTTGGGCACAGGTCCTGATCTCAGGGTCTTGAGATTGAGCCCCGTGGCTGGGCTCCTCATTCAGTGCGGAGTCTGCTTGGGTATTCTCTCCCTCTACTCCTCTCCACACTGCTCATGTGCATACAAGCTCTCTCTCTCTCTCTAAAATAAATGAAATCTTTTTTTTTTTCTTCTTAAAGAATCAGCTCTGGGGCGCCTGGGTGGCTCAGTTGGTTAAGCGACTGCCTTCGGCTCAGGTCATGATCCTGGAGTCCCGGGATCGAGTCCCGCATCGGGCTCCCTGCTCAGCTGGGAGTCTGCTTCTGCCTCTGACCCTCCCCCCTCTCATGTGCTCTCTCTCAAATAAATAAATAAAATCTTTAAAAAAAAAAAAAAGAATCAGCTCTGAGGGACGAGGAAGTTGGTGTTTTATCCATAAAACCCAGCCCTCATTTACTAATCAATTCAGTCCACCTTCCTGACACTTTTGGCCTGTCTTGAGCATGGCTAAGCAGTCTCTCATAGACAAAGACACTCTCGGATGCAGGCAGACATCAGTCAGCAAATTGTCCACAAGTGACCTCATGAAGGCCTGAGGGAACACAGGTGGGCAAAGTACTGACAGCATCAGCTACAAGTAAGGTACCTTTCACCATTGCATTATCCTGTGGAGGGGAAAACACACAAAGATGAGCAGGCAAACTTTACCCAAGTTTAAGTTCACACACACCAGTTTTCCTCTATAGAATAGCCAAGAGGAAGGAGAGACCCAGAAGACTGGCTTAGAGAATTCTGGCATGCCTCAAGCTCTGCCACCATGGATCTCTCTGAAGATAGCAGAAGGCTTCTGTTTGCAGAATGATGTGGTCACTCAGTGCCAGACACATCCGTACCATATTCAATATTCGTATCCATATTCATTCTCCTGAACTTTACAGAACACCTACTGTCAACATTTTATTTCATTTAGTCACAAACATTAAGTTACAAATACAAAAATTCATCCAAAGCCAAATAGAAATGCTTATGGATTCATCCAGTCTTTTGCTTAAACAGTGTTGATAATGAAACACTGCATGAGGTACAATAAATACCCCCATGCTTAAGGCCTCTGCTGGGATCTCAAATCAATCCCACTGCTAGAATAAATGAATCCACGGAAGAATCTGGGGTGCTGCTAAATAAATCATCTCTCTGGGGCAAATGCATTTGGAGAAAACCTTTCTAGTTCCTTCGTGCTGTGCCCTAACTAATCTCGGGTAATCACAATAAAGGTAAGTGTGTTTAGTTTTCATTATATACAGAAAAGACACAAAGGCTGAAAAGTTACACCAAACAAATGTTTGAGGCAATATTCTCCCTCCAATATGTATTCCTTTCCACAGATGCTGACCTTTCAGCAAATGGCAAAGAAATGCTTCAGAGTACACAGAAATCTGTCCTCCTGGAGTCCAAAGAAAGGGGGGTTCAAATTTACAACCATTTATGTAAAATCTAGTTTCTAAGTTCCTAGCATCAGGAGCAACAATTTCCATTTTGGAAAATAAATTATAACTTTAAGAACCCCCATGTGTAGAAATGCAGTCAGGTGTGTTAATTGGAAAGTATTTCTGGCTACTTCACTTGACCATTAAAAGAGAAGTGAGAGGCACCTGAGTCAGCTCCCATATTAGCTGCCCCTCCACGTAAGGGCCAAATGCACAAAGAGCAGCCCAGTCACTGAAAGGAATCTGTCTCCCTCCCAGTGTGCCCATTGTCTTGTACTCCCTCCCTCCACCCATTTCTTTATCTCTCTTTTAAATTTTGCCACTTGTTTATTTGAATTTATTTTCAAAATATTTGCCATCCTGTAAGTATATTGTGCCATTTCTCCAAACAAACATGCTTTCCTTAGGCAAATTCTTAAAGATGTGATTGTTGCACAAGAAGGCTTTAGAAGAGAATTTTCAAACTTCTGAGTCATAAAGGTATTCTGTCTCAAAGATTCTTTCCTCCCAGCAATAGCTCACTGATAATGACCATATTACTCTACTAATTGCTTCTTTTTCCTTTGCATTATCCAGGTCACTGCTTTAATTTAACCTTAACCACACTATTCCAAAAGATCTCTTTATTCTCAGCTCTTTCTTCCTTCCTGCTGATGTCCCTTACCTCCAAATTGATGTGTCCTGGACGCAGAAGATACATTACTCTCCCTTAAGCCCAGTCTGTCTTGTTATTTCCACACTCAGACACTGGTAGTGGGTTGCTTATAGGTGTTAACTGCTCTAGAAGAACAGTCTGTGTATGAAAACCAGCTTCCTTTCCATCCTCACCACACGCCTCTTCTCTAAACACAAACCGTGGACTCCATGTGACTTCTACTGGAAGAGGTTTGTGCTATTTTCAATTTTCTACACACTCCTATGATTTCTACTTTTGCACGTCTGCTCTTGATGTTCCCACCATCTAGATAGCTTTTCCCCATCAATGAAGGCTCGTTTCTCTCTGTCATCCATGGGACAGTGGGTGGAAACTGACACTGGCTTTGTACATGATGCTATACCAATCAAATGTCTCTCAATGCCTAATTTTGACAGAAGTCTGACATCTCTCTCTCTCTCTCTCCTTCTCTCTCTCTTTCCTGCTTTCACCCTCACACTTTTTTTTTTTCCTTCCTTAGGGGTTTTAGGATTCTGAGGTGCAAAGAGGTTAAGCAATGTTATCTATCAATTGTGGCCGAGATCACACAGATGGTAAAGCCTAGGGTGTGAGCTGGGCTGGAATTCTATCCTGTGTCTACCTGAATCTCAAAACCATGAACTTCCTAACATCCACCCTACACCTCAGATGCCAATTTCTTTAATCCTTTTCCACAATCGCTCTCCACTGCTCCCGACCCACCCATGCCCCAGGGCACTTGACTTCTGCATCTCTCTTAGAACACTGAACATCCTGAACAAAATCTCTAGGACCTAGAGGTCATCTGAATTCATATTTTTGTCTTCTAAACACCGAGCCCAGGCCCTTCAAGCTACTTGGAAGGCAGTGCAGCACAGACTAGAGCACGGTTGGAGACTCAAGATGGCTAATAATCAACTCTTATTCTTGGCCCATAGTAGCCATGCAAGCTTGGTTCTCATCTGTTCAGTGCAGATATTAATAATGTCTATTTCCTAGGCATGATGTGAGAATTAAGTGAGACAACATAGCACCAGACATGCATTAATGTTAACAGTAATTGAATACTTTCTGTGTGCTCAGCAGTCCTGGCTGTGAGGTTCCTATGAAATCAGTACTATGGGAGCCTAATCTTGGACATGAGCAAACTGAGGCACAGAGTTTAAGTAACCCACACAAAATCATATAACTTAAGAGCTGCAAAGTAAGATACAGACCCGGAGATTCTGCAGGAGAGCCCAAACTCTTAACACCATCCTCAGTAATGGTGAGGGGACAGTGGAGAGTGGTGTGGGCTGACGCTGCCCATATGCTCTCTGAGCCGCGGTCAACGTGTGCTCCCCGGTGCTCCGCTGGTCGCAGCAGTTGCCACTCGTCACGGCTCTCTCAAACTGCAGGAGACATCTGGTCATCTCTGCTCTTAAGAAGCCGTCCTCCCCACAATGTTAGCCCGAGGCAGCCTTGCCCTTTCCATGTTACAGAATGGCCTGGAGCATGGTGAGGACTCAGTAATCCTGGTCCTGAATGTCGGGGAGGGCAAGGCATGGGGGGAAGCTGCTGGAATGTGGGCACCATGAGGAAAGGCACTCGTGATTTCCTGTTGGTCGGTAGCCAACAGAGTAGTTGCACAGCCGGAACTCACAAAACGTGTTGTCATCGAATACAAATGATGACGTATTCAAACGAGCACTCCATCTGGAGTCAGAAAAGGCTGGGTTCCAATTCCCGCTTTTCTACTTCCTGATTGTGATCTCGTGAAAGCCACTGACCATTCTGAGACTGAGTTCCCTCAGTGATAAAGGCACAACTGTAATAAGTATAACATTAACATTTATTGAATGCTCCCTGCATAAACCAAACACTTCAATGAGTTTTACATGATACAATTTTGCCATGAATCCTCCCAACAACTTGTGACTTTTGTTATGCCCTTTCCAGAGATAAGGAGACTGATATTTATGGAGTGTATATCACTTCTTCAAGGCCACACAGCTAGTAAACGAGGGAGTCTGTGCTGGAAATGGTGGTATGACACTGTCCCCCTGGGAGGCTTTTTCTGGCAGCCACCCTCGCTCTTACACAGCTACAGAAGGTTCAAGATGGAAGCTGCGAACCACCTAACTGGTACAGACCCTTTCAATGAGGATATCCGAATACAGAATGTCATGTAAGATCACCTCTCAGGGGGCACCTGGGTGGTGCAGTAAGGTGAGTGTCCACTCTTGATTTCAGCTCAGGTCATGATCTAGGGGTTGTGAGATCGAACCCCGCGTAGGGCTCCACACCCAGTGCGAAGTCTGCTTGTCCCTCTTCCTCTGCTCCTACCCCCTGTTCACATTCACTCCTCCTCTAAAATAAATAAATAAATAAAATCCAAAAAAAAGGAAAAGATCACCTCTCAGAATTGTACCAAGCTCCTTCCTCAACTATAACCAGCACGTCCCCTTCACAAGGGGCGACTGTGTTCCCACAGGGAGGGCTTGACAAAAGCAATGGTCCAGAACAAAAGTCAAAGGGCTGAACCATCACATTTAACTACTAACTTTTCACATTCTTTTATGTTTCCCAGTTTCACATATGTGCAAATCATTTTTCTGTGAATGTGTGGGTTTTGAATCACTCTCTGGCAAACAGGTTCCTACAGAGCAAAAGCTGAGTCTTGTTTCCTTCATATAGTAGTGTGCATACAAGAAGTGCATAGTAAATGTCCTCAAGAGCTCAATGCCCCCTCTCACTAGAAACCACTATAGACACTGACTACATTTTATATATTTCCTGCTTTTAAACTCCATCAGTAGATTAACAATTGATTTCAAGATAGACTTTTGCAACTTATAGGGGTGTTTTCAGTTTGTTGGAATCTTTCCTCATTTAAAAGACAATCTAAGATAATGCTGTGGAAGCAGCCCAAGTATCCATCAACAGATGAATGGATAAAGAAGATGTAGTGTATAAACACAATGGAATATTATTTAGCCATAAAAAGAATGAAATCTCGCCATTTGCAACAACATGGATGGACCTAGAGAGTATTATGCTAAGCGAAATAAGTCAGAGAAAGACAAATGCCATATAATTTCACATATGTGGAATTTAAGAAACAAACCAGTGAGCAAAGGGGGGGAAGAAAAGAGAGAGGCAAACCAAGAAACAGACTCTTTAAACTATAGAGAACAAACTGATGGTTACCAGAGGGGAGGGTTTTGGGGAGATGGATGAAACAGATGATGGGGATTAAGGAGCGCACTTGTTGTGATGAGCATCAGGTGTTGTATGGAAGTTGCATCACTATATTGTACACTTAAAACTAATATTACACTATATGTTAACTAGAATTTAAATAAAAGCTTCAAAAAATGTTTTTAAATTAAAAAAAAAAAAGACAATCTAAGAGATCTCAAAATGGCCAAGAGCTTGCCAATACACACAAATGAGTCAGCTGATTGTAAACACATTTAACCTATCTACCAAAATCAGAACTTAAAAATTCTCAGTCTTATTCTTTGCTGATGGTCGCTATTTGAATTAAAAAGATGAAGCTCTGTGGAGGGTTCATCTTTGCGAATACCCAGGCTCAGCTCTTCAGCTTTTTAAGCAGGGCACTCTTGCTTATCTGCAATACACTGACAAAAGAAATCAGAGACATGTGCCTCAATCCTCAAGTTGCCAAGTCAGCGGACTGCTACATTCACCTGATAAGAAAGAGTCTGGCTCTCCACAGTGAATGAAATCTACCTTGAAAACTGGGCACCAGAACCATTACAGAACCCTGGAGGTAGAGTGAGCTGAAAAACATATAAGGGATGTAGTTTCAGTTTGGAGAGATTGAGAGAAAATACTAGAATTTTCCAGAAGTCACCATGAACATGAATAAAAAGTTACACAAACACATACACACACATGCACACACATACACACACAATTCAGCCTTGAATATTAGACTGCAAATAAGTTGCTATATAATTTATTATAGTTATTATAGATTCATTTAGTTCCAAAATGAATGCCTATTAATACAGAGCAAACTGAAAAACTAACTTTTGTAAGAGATTTCTTCTACTCATTAGCATCTGCTTTAACATTAGAGATACTTTAAAATACCTAATGGCCTTCATTAGAAATTGTGGCAACAGAACTTGAGGGAGCAAACTAGTTAATAGTGTGTTCCCGGCCATGTACTCTCAGGGCTGGTCTGGAACCTCAGACAGAGAAACATCTTCCTGCTAACAGTCTCCTTTCTGGAAAATTTTAATCATCTCCCCAGCTCAGGAGAAACCCCTTATTTCTGAGACTCCCTTTAGTTTAAGCTTCTAGGACCTAGGCAATCACTTTTGATTGTGTATCACCAGCATCTAATTTGAATAAGTGTGATTTTACTTACAGGCATTACATTAAGTTGTGTTCTCCAGTCTGAAGGTTTTTTAAGTTCAAAGCTTTAGATTCCATAAAATGGCATAATTCAATTCTGCTTTACTCTTTTTTGGGAAATTTAACAAAATTAATAGGTTAAAAATTTTAGAACAGACTCCTAAAGGAATGGGTTATTATCATCAAGAAAATGAAGCAATAAGCGCTTGAGCACAGCTTGGGTTCACTGGAAATATTCTCCCTCTTCTGATAATAGACCACAAAGGCAGCTGGTAAAGTAGGGGTTAAATCCTTGGGCTCTGGAGCCAGACGGGCTTGCCTGGAACCCTGGCGTCTGCATCCTCTATCTGTGCGAGCTTGGGGATGTCCTTCATCCTCTCTTGTGTATTGTTTTGAAATGGGGCAGATAATACTTATTTTATATGACTGTTTGGGGGGTTATGTAAGATCCACATATAAGTTACTTAGCATAAAAACCGGCACATATTCAGCCCATAATAATTGTTAGTATCACACCAACATTCATTAAAGATTTTAATAAAGCACCTGAAAATATATCTTAGGATAACCTTGCAGAAATATGGGGCAATTAGATAGATTACCATTGAGTTAAAGAAGAAAAGCCAAAAGGAGATGATTAACGAATCACTGTCAACCTGGCAGGAAGGTTATAGCAGTGTTTCTCCTCTAACAGTACCTCCCACATGGGGCTGCCATGAGCATGAAGCAGCACAATGCTTATAAAACCCTTAGCACAGTATCTGGTGTCCAATAAATTCTCAATAAACATGAGCTACTCTCAGCTGCATTAGCAAATCAAATAAGTTGGCACTGGGAAACATGGCAAAGCAAGAACCCCACCAAAGATCCGGATATTCTCCCACCTCTTGGCATTTCTCTAATTCCTCAATTCCCTTCTCTCTTTTGGGGGCAGGAATACTGACTAGAGAATACCATCTTTGTTCACTGTATATGAAAAGCACATCAAAGCCTCCCTTCCTAGGTGAAATGTTAGACTTCGTGGGACACCACTAAAAGGCGAAGCAACTGAAATCATTTGCAGTCCTTGAAAGAAGATCAGAACATAATTTGCCAGCATCCCTTTTCATGTCTATGCTGATAGCTTTCATGTATCTAACGAACCCAAACCTTAAAAACAGCTGTTCAGAAAATAAACCACCATATTCAATATCAAGGACAGGAAATACAAAAATGCATTACCTCTCTTGCATTCTCTCTGTAGCTAGTTGTGGAAATAGTGAAAGAAGCACAACATAAACGCATTTAGCAGAATAAGTGAGAACTTTCCTAAAATCTGAGAATTGTGCCCAAGACCCACACAGAGCCACCAATAAACTGCCATAAATTGGAGACAGACACCTCCCCACAGCCAAGGCTTACTAGGAGGTGATAGAATTTACCCACAAACCACCAGCCTGGGGACAGGTAGAAGGGAACTGGGTTTTTTTAATGAGAAACGCAGACTTGATGGAGAGATTTCTCTTCTTCCTTTCATCAATTACACCAGGCTTCAGTCAGAAGCAGTGGTAATCTTTGCTTACAATCGCTTATGGAGGAGCATCTTCATCCCATGCCCTAGCTATAAATGCTTGCTAGCCTGATGAACCTTCAGGCCCACCCCACTACCACCCCCAAAGCAGTCATAATAAGAGACTCCTTAAAAGAGTCTGACATTTGTCCCTGAAATATGGAGGGATATGTAAACATAATGACTGGTGCTTATGTCTGTTCTAGAAATCTTGGAAGGTTCAGGCCAGCCATCACAGTTGTGCCAGGAGAGCTAAGAGAGATCATGCCTGAGGACTGAAGGATAAGACAACCCCATCCCAATTCCTCATGTAGTTCCTGTGGCTCCATCACAACAAGGGGGGGGGGGGAGAGGAAAATGCCATTAGCAGTCATTAGGTCAAGCAAGCAGGTGTGCCCGGCCATGAGAAGGTGCCAAGGGGCTGGCAATAAGGACTCAGGTCAACTAGGCTGCACCCTCTGAGGGGTCTTCAGAGGAGTACGGCCAAAATAAATGTGATCCCTGTGCTCTGGAAAAGCATATATCCCGTGAACAAAAAACAGCACATCAGCAGTGAATGGAACAGACTCAAGCAGAGTAAGACTTAGTTAGGTGCCTTCCACTAGCAGGATGAAACCTAAAAAGATTCTGTGTCCCCCATCCGCACCAAGACCTCTTCCCTGCTTCCAAGCATGCAAAACACCAAGAAGCTTGGCTTCAAAGTCCAGTAGCCCATAAGTCAAAAGTCTAGTCTGTGGGGATGGGGGGTGGGGGGCTTTAAATCAGAGCTTTAAACTGCACTAGACTAAGTTTTAATAAATGAAATAAATGAGAAATTACAGAATTTGTTCAAGATTAGCTAAGGCAGTAGAAATGGATATCTGAATAGTATGGTTAAGAGAGGTAACTGGAAAAAAGAAAACCATGACATTTATTTTTCAAAGAATGGAGAATTTTTAACAAATTCATTACAAGACAATAATCTCATATTTTCTTGCATGATTTTCACTGGATTTAGCTCTCTTATAGAGTGAAGTGTCTAGATGTAAACTTTCATTCTAATAGTAGTTAAAAGCCTACACATTCAGTTTGTGGAACTTTTTTTTTTAATATTTTATTTATTTATTTGACAGAGAGAGAGAGCACAAGCAGGGGAAGTGGCAGGCAGAGGGAGAAGCAGGCTTCCCGCTGAGCAGGGAGCCTGATGCGGGGCTCAATCCCAAGACCCTGGGATCATGACCTGAGCTGAAGGCAGATGCTTAATGACTGAGCCACCCAGGAGCCCCAGTTTGTGGAACCTTTATAAATTATGCAGTCACACCCGCAAGAGAGAGCTCAACGTGTCTTGTCTCGAATTCAACTATGACCTCGCTTTTCTGTCACCATGAGCAGCTCAAAGAGCTTCTCCCCTTTCACTGTCCACCAGATGAGAATGCCCTAGATCCCACAGGGAGAAAGGTGGATAGGACAATGTCTGCAAATCTCTCACTTATGTAAAAGCAGTAAAGAACATTACCGCTGACATTATCATATGTCAGCTGAATATTAATACAGCCTATTCAAAGCCCTGTCCCTACACCAGCTGTCTAACACGAGTGAAGGCCCCTGAACAGCATGAACTTACTCTGACACACAACTTTGTTTTGTTTTCTGACCTTAGCCTCAAAAATAGAGATAACATCTTTTTTTTTTTAAAAAAAGATTTTATTTATATGACAGAGAGAGACACAGAGAGGGAACACAAGCAGGGGGAGTGGGAGAGGGAGAAGCAGGCTTCCCGCGGAGCAGGGAGCCCGATGTGGGGCTCGATCCCAGGACGCTGGGACCATGACCTGAGCCGAAGGCAGACGCTTAACAACTGAGCCACCCAGGCGCCCCAATAGAGATAACATCTTAAAAACTATAACAATACTAAAAGTTGGCAAAGTAAGACTTTGAGATAAACATATTCTGTACCTAGTAATATTCTGGAAAGCTGAACATGTCTGAGCCACAGATGCGAGCTTGTTGTTTTACTCACAAGTTTGATCCAAATGGACCCAACCTCATCATGACTGTTAATGTTTTTATAAACGGTATGAAATATCCATATAGGGCTATAAAACATTCTAGATGTGCTCTTCCTTACTGGGTGAAAAGTAAATCTCCATGCTCTTACATGCTGTGGTCACATGGAAAAAAAGTATTTGCTAGTAGGTCAATTCAGTAAAACCATTGGGTTACAACTGTAGCAGCACTAAATAACTTCCTATTTAGAGATGAGGGAAAGTCAAGGAGATGAAAGGAACCAGAACAAAAGTAAGAAGAGGTGACAAATATGTTTGTTGAGGGATTTTTTTTTTTGATCACTTCTTAAAGGAAGTTATAAGATTTCTTAAGAATTCATACTGCCAATATCCTAAATTCAAAATTCGAAGAAAGAAAGCAATAAAATATATTTCTATGTATAACTAATTTATACTTAATAATTCATTAATTTGTATATTTGTTTAGGAATTTATCAATGCATGCACTCATTAAACCATGTGTGAAACTGTATGTATTCTCCCCAAACTATATCATCTAGATTGCACCCTGGGATCAGATAGAAAAGCTTCTTCTCTATTTGGCTAAACTCTCCTGGTCCCTCCATCCAACACCCTGAAAAATATGCCAACCTTAGGGCATGTCAAAGACATAAGATTAAAGTGATTCAGGTGATGAGGAGTGCAGCGCCAACTTCTCTGATTTCCATCTCCATCCCACACCCAGCACCTCCTTCCTGCTCCCCATTTATTCCTTGATGTTATTCATGGAGGGAGATTAATGCTTATGAGGGCAGAGGTTCTGTTTATCTGTTTCAACTTTCACTAACTTGTCTAGGTTGAGCTCCCCTTCAGTGAGTTTGCCTAACTGGATGTTCCACATGGACAGGGAGTGTCTACTGCATTCATCACTCTGTCCTCAGTGCCTTGTGCTGAGCTTGGCATGTGGGTGTGGTATTATAAAAAATATATATGTGGTCTTTCTCCCAGCTTCCTGGCACAGAATGCCTAAAATCCTCAGATTTTGTACGCTGATGAGATGGCCCATGGGGAAGGAGGGCCCACAGAGCTTCTGGACAGGGGCTTGTGACCAGAAAAAGCATTCCATGAAAGGGTTAGGACTTTCACTCCCATGCCCAACCTCCAGTTGGGGAGAGGGGCTAGAGACTGAGTTCAATCACCCATGGCCAATAATTGAATCAATCATGACAACATAATGAAGCCTTGATACTACCCCTGAATTTTAGATAGAGTTTGAAGAGGTGTCCCAGGTAGGTTAACCCATCACAGTGCTGGGAAAATGACATGCCAGGGGAGGGCATGGAGGCTCTGTGCCCTCCCTTTCCCTGTGCCTCCCCCCCGACATCTCTTCCATTGGGCTGTTTCTGAGTTGAATAATGTAAAATAAACCAGAAATCTTAAGTATGAAGTGCT
This sequence comes from Neomonachus schauinslandi, assembly GCF_002201575.2. Lineage (NCBI taxonomy): Eukaryota > Metazoa > Chordata > Mammalia > Carnivora > Phocidae > Neomonachus > Neomonachus schauinslandi. Next base: position 23,025,841 of record NC_058411.1, read on the forward strand.
TGCTTGAGTTCTGTGAGTTATTTTAGCGAATTATTGAACCCAAGGCAGGGGGAGTCATGGGAATCCCCAAGTTGAAGCTGACCAGACAGAAATGCAGGCAGCCTTGGCACCCCATCTGCAGCTGGTACCTGGCTTGTTGGGCTGAGCCTTTGACTTGTGGGGTCCGTGCTAACTCCAGGTATAGTCAGAACTGAATAGAATTGAACCCCAGTTGGTGGTGGAGAGCTGAAGAACTGATTGTTGTCAGGAAAAAAAAAAAAAAAAATACAGTGTTCAATAAGTATTTGTTGAATAAAGGGCTGATTGAATAAGTAAAATCAAATCTGTGCCCTTTGAGAATTGAGAATGAAATTCCAGGTTCAGAATAATTGAGCAAGATCCTACTTATTTTTTCCTTGTATAGTGGACACTCAATGCAGAGTTGCTGAATGAACAAAGATTCTAAAGAAGGGAAAGGTAAATTCTTATTTCTCATAAAGAGGGTAGTTCTAGAAATGACAAGTACCATCTATCTGGTTTTCATGCTCCTCTACTGTGGCAGGCATTAGTGCCTGCAGCCAAATATTTCCAGCACTTACAGACATGGGTTAGACTGCACGCCCCACTTCCTTGATGCTTAGTTAGATGTGACTTGCTTTGGTCAAAGTAGCTAGCATCACTTCTATGCAGAAGCATTGGAAACCAATGTATGATCCACCATCCTCTCTTTCCTTCTACCCCAGTGACCAGCCATGTACTAGATGGTGACTTCCCTATCAGCCTGGACCCCTAAGTGAGGACAATGGGGAACAGAGCTCCCAGCATATCAGAGATAGACACGTAGTATGAGTGAGAAATAAATTTGCTATTTTAAGCCTTAAGACTTGTTAGGTGTTTATTATCACAGAAAACCCTAGCCTATCCTAACTGATACAGAAAATCTCTCCTTCCGTATTTCATCATTTCAGTGTAGAAAGATATGCTGCAAATGATTATAACTGTATACTGCTATTTTCAGAGAAAGGCATGCATTCAAGTTGAGGAAATTAGATGATAAATATGGAATGCTTAGTATACTGTGACTAATATATAACAAGTGCTTAACAAAATTAACTGTTATTATCCTTATTAATAGAGTTAATTTGGAAAGCTCTAAATTGATCTTATGCAATATACATCAGTTGATAACAAAGGCAGATTTTTAAGGAGTCTCTAATATGCAGTACACTAATAAGGTCAAGTAAGTTGTATTTTCTTTTCCACATAAATGTTCAACATGTGTCCACATATGTGACCTTGAACAAGTCACTTCTCTAACATGTTTGCTCATCTATAAAACATTAATTAGAAAAACCCCATGTGAAAATCAAATGAAATGTAGAAGCAGTAAACTCTAAAGCACTAGTTTATTGTGATGAGAACAGAAGAAAATGGTTTTCCATTTTACTACCTAGCAAAATCCACAGGGATTGTTTTCTTCCACCTCAGTTTAAATGCCCATTTGATATTCTAAAACATTTTTTTTTTTTTACTTAGAATTCCATTTTTCTCCACTTGTCTAATCTGATACTACCAACTCATCTCCTTCTTTGGGAAACAAATACTGAAAATAATTTCCAATATTACAGTAAATTGATACATGATCTATAAGATAACAGTGTGTTGGTGTCACATTTCAACAATTATATTCCAAAATACTTGTGTTGTTATACATTGAAAGAAAGTAACTCTGATTCCAGGAAGTTGACCAACTCTCAGTAATACACAGAATTATGGATATTAGCACTGAGCGGAAATTTAGAGGCCATATATTTAAATTCCCCATAGGCCAAAAATTTTAAATGGAGAATGTTCTAATAGCAGAAAACTAGTAGTTGGTCTGTTCTATTTGATGTAAAACAGGCATTTCTCATATAACAGATGCTGAGAAAGATTGCATTATTTTTTTAATTTATGAAAGTCTGTCAAACTATATTTGGAATGATATGCTTTCCCTTGATGGAAAATATGTGTATTCATGTTCCCAATGTTTACACTAATCATTTCTTCCTGTAAAATTAAAATTGCCCAAAATCTTTGATGATCACTATCTGGGAGCCCTGGACACTACAAAGCAGTGGGTGCTGCTGATTGCCAGAGCCTGGAAGACTCAGTTCTATCACTGGACTAGGGCTGGGCCAGTTAAATGCTTAACTTTTGCAAATGGTCTATGAACTGGATGTGTCCTCAAGACTGGAAATAGGCACAAGGTGGAGGTGCCACTGAGAGCTGCCTCTTACACCAAGTGAGAACATTAGTTGAGAATTGCTTTAAAGACAAGAAGAGGGCATATTCTCAACCTAGCTTCCACATCGATTCTCATGATTCCTTCACGTACATCTAATTCTTTCTCCAAAATCATCTCTTCTTTTGCCTTCATGTCATTAACTCACACTACTCCCTATCTACCTCTAGCCTCCCCCCCCACCACCACATAGGTTTTCTCCCAAAGCCTCCTAACCCATGAAATCTTGTTTGCACCTTTTTTTAAAAGATGTATTTATTTATTTATTTGACACAGAGAGAGAGAGAGAGCGCATGTGCGTGCACTTGAGCATGAGTGGAGGAGGAGCAGAGGGACAAGCAGACTCCCCGATGAGTGTGGAGCCCAACACGGGGCTTGATCCCAGGACCCTGAGATCCTCTGACCTGAGCCAAAGTCAGAAGCTTAACAGACTGAATCACCCAGGGCCCTTTACTTGCAACTTTCTGATATTTGCTGGTAACACCATTCTTTTTTTTAAACTGGAGAGTTTAAAATAAAATTATAATTGGATAAATCATCCTTCTCTTATATCATCTACTAACATCACTCCATCTTTTCCAAACTACTTAGCCTTCATTTATCTTTATTGCTCAAAATCTATGTTTAAGTAGCTTTTTAATTCCCTTTGGAATTTTCACAAAACTCCACACCTTTAGAGTTTTAGCTTTTCTGGTCTGAGCAGATTAGTCATGTGCTTTTCTTTGGTTTTTGTCTACTAATCTTATGTCTGTCCTTCCTTCCTCCTTCTAGGGTCCTTTTGCACTACAAGTTTTCCAGTCACATCATCTTTCTCAGTGAGGTTATCCACCACCATGTTGTTGGAGGTCAGATTCTAGGATGGTTCCTTCTGCTTTACCTAGATTCCAGCTGCAGGAAAGTAGGGAGTCTATAACTCTATGTGACCTAAAACTCCAGGACACAAAGACCAAACATAGAATGGTCTAGGGATGGCATGGAAGGCAGGACCCTGAGCAAAGGAAAACTGAAGATGTGCTCTTGGTGAAGGAGTCTTAGGTACTGAAGGGGCAACCCAAAACCTCAAGTTCAAAAGGGTATACAGAAATGAAGTAAAACAAATTGAGCTCTTTGGTAGAAACTGGAATCAAGGGGCACCTGGGTGGCACAGTTGGTTGAGCATCCAACTCTTGGTTTCAGCTCAGATTGTGATCTCAGGTCCTGGGATCGAGCCCCATGTTGGGCTCCATGCTCAGTGCAGAGTCTGCTTAAGACTCTCTCTCTCTCTGCCCCTCCCCCCACACACAAACACTCTCTCAAATAAATAAATAAATCTTAAAAAAAAAAGAAAGAAAGAAACTGGAATCAAGAGAAGGAATATGAATCAGCTCAACTCTGAGGGGATGAACTATTTTATGGTACCTGTATGCTCGATGGCTTATTTTGTAGTCCTTAGTTTTAATACTCTTTCTTTTCCCTAAACTTACCTCAGGCACTCTGAAGTTCAAGGCATATATGTCACTGTTTCCTTTATTAAACCCCAAGATGTCATGGTTACTTTTGTCAAAGATCTCTGTTCTGCTCTTCCATCTACCAACCCATACTTGCATTTACCAGACTTTTTTTTTCCCAGAGTAGCCATTTGTTTGCCTTATCACTCACTTTGTCACGGAATGACTAGAATTTAGCTTTCAAGATTCTTTTGAGAGATTAAAGCTAGCAAGTGTTCATATATCCAGAAAATATGCAGATACTTTATGCAGTCATTACTTTTAAACCTTGACCCTGGACGAACTGTGTACTATAGTAATGGACAAAAGGAAAATATCTCATACAGATCATCCCACCAAGTGGGGTTGATGCTCTCAACTCCATGCTTTGACACTCTAGACACCTGGATTTTGGACAAGCAAATAACCTTCCTCATGTGCCTTTGTGGATTACTCCTCATTTCTTTTTTTTTTTTTAATTGAAGTATAGTTGGCATAATTCCTTCTGTTTTATCTATCTCTCATGAACAAAGGACAGTCATCTTTGGTCATTCCTAGATCCTACCACTCCAGATATTAGGGCCCCCAGAAGCTCTTACGTAGCTTTTTTTTCTTTTTTACAACAATTCAAGATTGCTTGCTTGTTATGCACAAACTGTTTTGATATCTTAATACTTGAGACATGAATAGTGGCTTCTCTTGAGAACTGTTACTATAGCCCTCTATATAAGGTTTTTATAGTCCTCCATATAATGCTTCTTTCTATTTTATATCATGACCTCCATACCAACTGGATATAACTGTTTTTCTCCCTCTTCCCTTTAAAATTGAGTTTAAATATCTCTTGTTCAATTAATCAAACATCCCCACAATTCTTTCAAAACTTACTGAGGTGTTAAGGGCTGAATTATGTCCCTCCAAAAATTCATATCTTGAAGTACTAACCCTCAATACCTCAGAATGTGACCATATTTGGAGACAGGGTCTTCAACGAGGTAATGAAGTTAAAATTAGGTCATTAGAGTGGGCCTTAATCCAATATGATAGATGTCCTTATACGAAGAGGAAATTTGGACACAGGTACAGAGAGGGGGGAGACACTGGGAAGAAAAAGGGAGAAGACAATCATGGGCGACCTGAGGAGAGACACCTATAACAGATTCTTCCCTCACAGCCCTCAGAAGATATCAGCCCTGCTGACACCTTGATCTCAGACCTTCAGCTTCTAGATCTGTGAGAAAATAAATTTCTATTTATTATTTTAAGCCACCCAGTCTGTGGTGCCTTGTTATGGCAGCTCTAGCAAACTAATACATGAGACCCAGCGTAAAACCCAAATTCCTCACCATACCTCTGTGGCCAAACATGAACTAGCCTCTGCCTATGTCTCAGACCTGGTTTTTCATATTCCAGAGAGACAGGTTCTCTCTAACAGGTCAGACTGACTCCCATAACAGGACTTTTGATGCTTCCCTCTCCCTGGAGCTCTCCTACCATGGATCTTCCCTTGGCTGGCTCCTTGTCATTCCTGTTTCAGCTCAAAAGTCTTTATTTCAAAAAAACTTTCCTTGATCTTCCATCTAAAATTAGTTATCCCCTCTACTGTATCTACTATCTTGGTTTATTTTCTTTATAATTTTTTAATCAAGGAATCCAGTTTGCACCACCAATAAGTATATTTATGACAATTTTGTGCAGGAAAACAGCTATCATTATGATGACCAAATGCCTGGGTTTGCCAGCGCAGTCCTAAATTATACCTGTTCCAAGTGTAACTCGTAACAGCACCCTTTTTTACTATCAAACTGTCCTGGTTTGGACAATAAATGATATGAAATACATCCTGAAGGTCATTAAAAGGTTTGAGTTATTTTCTACACTAGATGATATACTTTGGCTCCTGAGACAAGACACTCTCTGAGCCCTGTGCATCTCTGTTTTCAAACAGTAAAGAGGCCACGTGATGTCACCCCTGGGTACCTTGACACATGAAGTTTCTCCTGCCTGCAACCCTCTCCCTCCCTCCCCATCCCAACTGTTGGCTCCCCTACTCATCCTTCAAGACACTGCATAGAGGGAAATGTTCTGATTCAATTAATCCTGCAGTGACAGTTAGGTAACATCTTCTGTGTATCACACTACAGTATAGTTTATTTATTTATTTCTATATTTTCCATTAGACTATGGGCTTCTTCAGGGAAAAAAACTGATTCATCCATTTGTATCTCCAGAATATATCTAGAATATTTCGCATAACATGATGGGCATTCCAGAAATGATATTAAACAGAAAAATGAGTATCATCCAACTCTTTTAAACTCATGTTCTTTTTCTATTGTACCTTTAGTAAGGTTCTGGGAAAGAGGGGGCAAGAGGTGGCTTAGTCATTAGCATGGTTGTAAACATATTAAGTATTTTGTAAACCATACAAAACTCTATATAACTGAAACTCTCAAACTGAAAACTCTATGCTTGCCTTTTCCCTTCATTTTTAATCTGACATTTTTTAACTTACACTTTCATATCCACTGACAACAGAAAGAGATGTGTTGAGCCACAGGGTCTCCTTTCACACCCTGCTCTCAGACAAACATCTCTTTCTACCATTTCCCCTTCTGTCAATTAAATCATCACCCATTTACTATTTCAGATAATGTTGACTTTTCATTTCTTCTCTATTAGCACCCTACCTGCTAAGTCTCCCATTGTTTCATCAAATGGAATAGATGAAGAAATCTACTTGGGCAAATTATCCTCCTCCATACTCTTTATTTCCCCCTATTTTGTGGCCACCACTTCCAAATGCTGCCCTTACTCCTTTCATCCTATTTTCCACACAGCAGCCCTTTTACCATCAGTGTCAGATGATGTCACTTCTACACAGCCCCCCCCTCAGAGTGCAAACTGATCAAGTCCCAACAACAGCCTACAAGGTCGCCCATTATCTGGTTTTCGCCACTTTTCTGACCCCATCTCTTACTCACGTTGCTTTAGCCACACTGGTCCCTTTGCTGGTTCCCACACATAGGAGGCCCCTGGCTAAGCACTGTCACATCTGCAACTTCCTGTTCGGAATGTTCTCCCGCCAGAGAGCTGCATCACTCCCTCCTTCCCGGCTTTCCTCAGATGCTACTTTCTCAGTGAGGTGTTCTTTGACCTCATTCTTTAAAATAGTGAACCTTCACCCTCCTCACCCAGACTTGCCCTATGCTGCTTCGTAGCTTATTTCTCTCAAAGAATTTATCACTGACTGTCACACAACCATTTCTCAGTTTCTTTTTTTTTTTTTTTTAAAGATTTTATTTATTTATTTGACAGAGAGAGCGAGAGCAGGAACACAAGCAGGGGGAATGGGAGAGGGAGAAGCAGGCTTCCCGCCGAGCAGGGAGCCCGATGTGGGACTCGATCCCAGGACCCTGGGATCATGACCTGAGCCGAAGGCAGACGCCCAATGACTGAGCCACCCAGGCGCCCCCATTTCGCAGTTTCTTGATGCATCTTCACTAGGATGTAAGCTCCAAGAGGGCAGGGATGTGGGGTATTTCAGGTCATTGTTGTTGTTTGTGGTTGTATCCCTAAGTTCCTTGGACAATGCTGAGCATATATTTGGAGTTCAACATGTATTTGCTGAGTTGATGGATACTTCCTTTCTAATCTTTACCAATCCATGCGTAGACAGTATCCAGGTTGACAAATGGAGTGGTGGTAAGAAACCTAAGTAGGAAGTGGACTGTGAACAGGTATCATGGGTGGGAAACCACAGCAACTAAGAAGGTCCAGTTTTGGTTTCACGAATTCAAGGAGAATTCCTGTTTGTTCCTTAGGTTGGGTCAATGCAAGAAGCGTTCAGAGAGTCCAGCACAGAAATGGGAACAAACTTGATGGTGTAGGCACTATCCGTGGGGCTAGCAGAGAGCCATTAAAGAAGCAATGGTAGACAGTGCTGAGACCTCCAGAACAGTGGTTTTCAAATCTTGGTTTGCCACAGGGGTCACAAAGAACTGATTCTGGGATGGCCAAATGTAGGGAAAGCCAAGAAGCCCGAGTTCCCACCATCACCCAACCCTAAAAGAGAGCAGCTCCGATTTTATCTGTTTTCTATACATGGACTCCCACTAAGTTTGATTTTTTTAACAAAAGATTCCTGCTGCTAAAATAAAACAAAACAACAACATTGAAAATCATCGCAGTAACACCATGCTACAGAACGCGACAGTTTGTAAAGATTAGAAAAGGCCATCTGCGAATAGAAGGCTACGGACATCTTTGAGGCAACAGCTTCCATAATGTAGGGATGCTGCATTCAAGCCAGAAAGGTTATACAGTGAGTCAGTGTCTCACTTACGTGCTTACTTTCTACCCTGTCTTCCGTAGAGCATATCAAAATTGCAACTAAATACCTAAGTAGTATCTTTTTTAACATTTGCCTTCCTCACTAGAATTATACTCTATTATACTATTATATATTCACTGCCACAACCCAGGTGTCCAAGGCATAGGAGGTCTCGATAAATAATTGCTGAAAGAATGAAGGAAGGAAAAAGAGATACTAAAAATTAATTTCTTTCGTATACCTAAGTATGGAACGAGCCCTTGAATTTAAAAAAGTGAAACTTGTGTAGGTCCTTAATTTCCAGAAAAAGCAGTTATCCTCTACATCTTCTCATCCACTTCCTAAAATACATGGATGCAACAGTAAAACACTTAGAACACTTCAATGCACCCCAGAGAATTATACTTTGAGTTGTCTCCTGCCCAAACTTACTAAAAATCTCAGCTAAGATAGATATAAATGGAGGATTGTTAAAAGAATGGATAGTCCTCTAAGTACCATCTTCCCTTTGATCATATGATCTGGGTTTTCTGTCCCTTCCAGATTTACCTTCTTTGAATCATGCTTTAGCAGCATGCTCTCAGCTTTAACCAGGGACAATACAAGAAGCAGTCACGTGAGACCACACAGTTCATGGTAGATGTGCTGTGGAAGATACTGCCATCCTGGCAATGAACGCATCTTACAAAAAAATCATGTAGAAATACATCATCAAGGGGCACCTGGGTGGCTCAGTTGGTTAAGCGACTGCCTTCGGCTCAGGTCATGATCCTGGAGTCCCAGGATCGAGTCCCGCATCGGGCTCCCTGCTTGGCGGGGAGTCTGCTTCTCCCTCTGACCCTCCTCCCTCTCATGCTCTCTGTCTCTCATTGTCTCTCTCGCAAATAAATAAATAAAATCTTAAAAAAAAAAAAAAAAAAAAAAAAGAAATACATCATCAAACTATGTAATAGGGAAATTGTGTTTTCCTTGAATAACCAGTATGGATTTTCCTCTCTGATAATAAGAACTAATCATGTCCTCATTTTAAAAACTGACTATCATGATGCTCTGAAAACATATCTGAATTTGAGTTTCAACCAAGGTAATCGTGTGTAGTTCCATAAGGTCTTAATATTTATCTCTCTCAGACCACCCTCCACCCTAGAGATATTTGTTTTACTCTTGTTTATTTTCTCTAGACCTGACTTTTTACTCTTACTTACATCATGATGTTATTTTAGTATATGTTACTGTGTGGCAAGTTGCTTCAAATCCTCTGGGAAATAAGATGAAATGTGAACATACAGAAAAGAATGTGCTTTTCCAAACATAGCAAGAGAGGGTTGGTAAAACCATATTTCTTCTAGAAATACTAGTTAGTACTTCATTGAAGTGCCGTGTAATATGTCGTAAATTTTATTAAGCATTTACAACTTTCCCACAGCAACTTTATCAGGTGTTCAGCCTTATGGATTCTGAGCTGGTTGATAACATGACCAAACTGTACTGACTGCTGGCTCCATATTAACCAGGATAAAAGGTTATGGAGCGTCACAAAGGCTTACTTGGTTTGGCTCTACCATAACTTGAATATAGATGTAAATGAAATACATATCAAATGTGCAAATGATACAAAGCTCAGAAGAAGATTGTTTACAACACTGGTGAATTATGTAAGCTATGAAATCGGATTGCCTGAGTTCAAATCCCCACTCTATGACTTACTGTGTGACTTTAGTTACCAAACACCCTTGTGCCTCAGCTTTCTCATTTTTAAAATGGGAATAAAGTGGTATTTACATCACAAGGTTGTTTTCATTATTAAATGAGATAATACGTAAATATTCATGAGTGCCTCGTATAGAGTAAGCACTCAATATATGCATGATGTTATCATTACCATAAAATGATCACAGTTACTATAAAGTTCAGCATCAAACTCAAAACAATATGGGAATACTGGAAACTCTGGATGGAAAATGAGAAATTTATTAAAGATCAATACAGGTTTGGGATTTAGGTTTTAAATACCCATTATATTGATATGAAATAGAGGAGGTCTATCTAGGTTAAAAAAAAAAATCATTTGAAAAGTGTCTGAAAGTTTTTATGGACCCAAAGCTTTCATTCAACCAAGTCTGTTGTGTGCTTATGATGTGCCAGGCATGATTCTAGATGCTGTTAACATCAGTAAATGAGACATAGAAGATCCCTGGCTTCATGTATCTTGCAATCCTGTGGACAGAAAGAGAACTAATCATTAGGAAGATTAATGGAGAAGCCAATGTCGCCTAGTGACAGAATCAGTGAATAAGATGAAGGGAAGCACAGGGATTGAGGGGGACCAGGGCAGAAGCAGACTACTGAAACAGCAGTCAGAGGGTCTTCTCTGAGGAATGATATTCGAGCTGTGAGAAGATGAGAGGGAGCCAGCCCTATGACTATCCTGGGAAAGAATGTGCTAGGCTGGGAAAGCTGCAGGTTTAAAGGCTCAGAAGTAACAACAAATAGTCCTGATTTGGTTGTTACAATCATGCAATCATAGGGATAGTAATAGTAGGAAATAGTCACAATGGAGGACTCACTGTTGGTTGAGGAGGAGATCCTTTCCCCAGCCCTACCTGTAGTGACTACTGATACCTGCAGTCAACAGATGAGAAAATGGATGTGCAGAGAGTATGGGATTTGTCCAAAGCCACATTGCAAGACAGGTGTGGAGCCATAGTATGAGTCCAAATGGTTGGACTCTGATCACTGGGTGTTTTCTGCCATATTCACAATGGAAGTGAAAGTCCACATCATGGCAAAGAAAGCTCCAGCAGACTCCATCCTCTGGCAGGAATAATTACTTGAGGAATTCAGCTGGATAGGGATCAAACCATTCTGAACACCTACAAACTCAACAGGAGATCGAAGAAAAGAATAGGAATAATTACTTGAGATAGTATTTAGATGATATCATAAAAAAAAACAAAACCCCAAACAAACAGAAAATGGAAAAGGGATGGCCAGTAGTAAGAATACTATCTCACCAGGAATGACTAAAAGATGTAGGTATGCTTAGCAACATGAAGAAAGAAGGGGAAGGTGAAAATATGATATCCCTCAGGGGCCGGAAGATGTTTTTTTGTACATAAAGAAGTGATAAGCGCTCGGGCGCCTGGGTGGCTCAGTTGGTTAAGCGACTGCCTTCGGCTCAGGTCATGATCCTGGAGTCCCTGGATCGAGTCCCGCATCGGGCTCCCTGCTCGGCAGGGAGTCTGCTTCTCCCTCTGACCCTCCTCCCTCTCATGCTCTCTGTATCTCATTCTCTCTGTCTCAAATAAATAAATAAAATCTAAAAAAAAAAAAAAAAAAGAAGTGATAAGCACATAGGTGAAGAGATACAAAAATATGCAAAGATTTTTATATAATTCTAAAAAAAAGTGTAAGAACAGTGGGTGACAGTAGATTCTGGCAAAGTTTGGTGGGGGAAAGAGTCCCAGCAATCCAGAAATCAGAGCTACCTAACTGTGGAAGAAACTCACTGGTGAGGCAGTGAGTTCCCCATAACCTCCAGTTGGACATATTTAAACTAAGGAAACATCACTAACCGTTATGGGTTTGTAAAAGGACCTCCTGCAAAGGTGAAATATTGGGCTAGTAAACTCACATGCCTCTTCCAAGACTACACTCTTTGGTTCCATAACGGAAGTGATAGAAGAGCAGCACTCAATTTAGCCAGAAATATTACTAGTGAGGGTGTTAAGCCATGGAGGGTGCTAACAAAGAAATGTTCACAGCTGTTTGTATTAGGTTACTTCTTAACAAAATATGTACTTTCTATTAAGTAGACATGGCTGAAGTTCTTAAGACATATATCACTGATGCTTTTCATCCTGAATATACTAACTAGAAAACATATGTAGAAAATCTACTAGAGAAAATACAGCCTAGGAAAATATCGGTTAAGAGCACACAGTTCAAAATTCACACACTACTTAGTTTTCCTTAAATCTCTGTGTGACCAGCTCAAGAACTGTAGTGTAATGGAGGCAAAAAGATGATCGTGTGACCTAAAGTCAAATATGTTCCTAGGTGACATCTCTGGCATGTTCAGGAAATACTCTCCCAAAGACCCCGTATGTTTATGAAGAGTTTACAAGACTACGGAACAATGTTGATTTTACAGTGATAATCAAACAAGATCCAGAATTATTGTAGTCCAATTTCAACAACGAATAGGAAAAAGACTTAAAGAAAATGCCAAAGTGGTATCACTGCTTGTCTTTATGTGTTGAGAATGCACACGGGTTCTTCTTCCTACTTTCAGGGGATACTGACTTTGTCTGCCCAGCACTACTTCCCCTACTTCTAACAGACATAACTCCCTGACTGTGAAGAGGGCTTGTGACTCAGGCCAGGCCACTCATTGTACCATATCATGTTGGCCACAGTTACCATTCCAGGGATGAACACGTGCCCCAAGCCATGGCCATCAAAACCCTTCCCTATTTTTCTAAGTGGATTTGCAGGGAAAACTTTCCCTTTCTGTCTGGCCATGTGGTTCTAAATTTGTAAGCCTGTATCTACCAAGGCCATGGCCCCTGTCCTGCGGGGCAGCAGATCTGAAAGAAAAAACCCCAAATGCAAAGAAAAGAAGAGGAGAAGAGGCAACGAATATGAATGAGTGGGTTCTGAAGCCAGATTCAGGTTTCTGAGTCTAGTCATTGAGGCGAGTTCAACTCATGCCCTTTCTATGGTTGATGCCATGGGTTTGCATGGGGTCAAGGGAATGAAGATGTACTGGAGAATATGCTTTCCATCAAGGAATACTGTTTGGTAGGAAAGTTATGTCATGCCTATTCACACTGATTGGGCATAACAGAAAAATAAGAAAGGTAATCCATAATATATTTCTTAAGAAATAAATTTTGTCTAACCATTCCCCTTGTAAAACATAACTTATTCCATTTTTCCCATTGCTCTTAAAACTTACAATTTTCCACTCCAGATCTTGAGGGTTTTTTTTTAAATTAGTCTATGTTGGCTTAAATAACAATTATGGAAATCCCCTAACATATTTATTTTGAATATAATACTCACACATAAACTCTATCCACTTCAGTTTCATTATTTTAATGTACTTTCTGTAAACTTTATTTATAGATTATGGATTATCTTTCAAATTGGAGACTATTAATAAGCTTTGTAGAAGAGTGACATGTTATATCATTTTTATCATTTTATAAATGATTAAGTTTCAAAACAATTACATTTTACCCAGATCACACAGTTAGACTAGGTCAGGGTTCTGGTGGGGGGAACAGGAATAAATTGTGAAAAACAGCTTAGGAGAAGGTCATCAGTACTCCGTTACTGACTGGAGAGGCTGCGGCAGTGGTAAGGGACGTGGGAAGAATGGTGCAAAAGAGAAGTGGAAATGAATCCAAGCTGCAAGCCTGGCTAAGGAGAAGAAAACAGTACCTGTGATTTAAAGGATGAAGCCACAAAGGGAGAAATAAAGAATGACAGGTACTTCGAAATTGATAGATTCCAGGTTGGAACTGTTGAGAAAATCACTCAAATAAAAAAATGGCCTTCTGAGAGTTGTAAATAAGAAGCTAGAATTCGGGCGCCTGGGTGGCTCAGATGGTTGAGCGTCTGCCTTTGGCTCAGGTCATGATCCCGGGGTCCTGGGATCGAGTCCCGCATCGGGCTCCCTGCTAGGCGGGGAGCCTGCTTCTCCCTCTGCCTCTGCCTCTCTGTCTCTCTCTGACTCTCATGAATAAATAAATAAAAAAAACATTAAAAAAAAAAAAAAGAAGCTAGAATTCAAGGGAGAGGTCAGGTATCTATGTAGAAATCACCTAAATTTGATTTTTGGAAATCATCTCTGTAGAGATAGTAGCCAAAGTTATGAGACTACATGACCCTGAAAGAAAGGCAACAGAACAAAAATGTCAAGGTCAAGGTGAGTTAGCCTATCAATTCTGTGGCCATGAATTTCAATGTGGTTCATCCCATAAAACAGGCTTTTTAACCTGGGCATTTTGATATGTTAGGCTGGATAATTCTTTGTTGCGGTGACTACCCTGTGTACTCCCGAGATGTCTAGTAGCTTCCCTGGCCTCCGCCACTAGATGCCAGTAAGACTCCCTCTCTCAGCCAGGACAACCAACAGTATCTCCAGACATCACCCAAGATCTTGGGTGCCTCTTGGGAGGCAAAGCCACTGCCCTAAAGAGTGCCCAGTCTCTGTAACCAGCACGCTGCCTTGGAGTCCCACTCAACCTTCTTCTATTTGAACAAAGCTGATGTGTCACTTAACCTGAGCCACAGTTTCATCTGCAAATAGACAGATATAATCATTGTCTGCACATAATATTGCTGGTGGTGAAGCTAGATGAGGATGATGCATATAAAGTGCCTGGCATCGGGTGAGCGTGCAACAAGTGGGAACTGTCACCGCGCTATATAAATGGGAGACAGCATTGACGCTGTGCCGGAGTTCATTCCCCATACACTGAGGCACGCAGAGAGGCCCGATGACTACTAACAAGGCAATAAATGCAGGGTTTTCTTTAGATAGCACTTCATTCAAGGCATAATCTAAAATTGAGCCCCTAGGCAAATCTTGTTATTATACATCCTTTTATACATTAGTCAGATGTTCCCGGGGTCCAAAAGGTCACATGGGCCTGACATATACTTTCTTCTATGATGTTAACAGTGATTTCTTTTTTCTTTCTTTTTTTTTTTTGAGAGAGAGAGGATAAGCGGGGGGGGGGGGGGGGGGGGGGGGGGGGGGGGGGGGGG